>NW_020175489.1:341677-347740 GCF_003031525.2 Neophocaena asiaeorientalis asiaeorientalis | reverse complement strand
CACAACATTGCTTTGGGAGAGGTTTTGCACTTGATCGCCCTCTCTCCTAGCCAGAGTTGATGGGTCTAGAGAAGGCAGATGAGTCCTTTTGTGGAGAATTGTAACTGAGTTGGAGAGAAACTTGGCTCTGCAAACATGTAAACTCAGACACTCTTGGGGGCTTTCAGGGCTGAACCTGGGAAGGGAAGATAGTCCAAAGCCGAAGGGAAGATAGTCCAAAGCCAAAGGGAAGAATGAAGGGGAGGCTCAGAGAAAAACAGCGAGGATACCGTTCTGGATTTCTTATAGTTCCTGGTCCTATGTCTTCCTAAGGCCCTGTGGCTTCTCTGCCCTTGGCATCCATGAGCTACTGTAATACTCTTCCACTGAAATTTAAGTTTTGCTCAAGCTGGTTCCCACGGATTCTGGTAACTTATAACCAGAAGAGCCTAAGGAAAGTGCCAGGCTTCTGCAGCTCAGTTTCGTGGCCTCGGAGAGCCTCACTCCCTGTAAGAGGTGAGCACATTCTCTGCCCCCAGTAACTGCACCGCCCCCCTCAGAAAAGCCCCCCTGCTGCCTGAGCTGAGTTAGCCACCTTTTGGCTCTGTGCCCCCCAGCTCTCCTGGCATAATTCCTCCATGGCCTTTAGTCCTTCAGCCTGTGGTCACTCACAAGCCTGAACTAATCTTATGCCAGGGCAAGAACTGGGTCCCCCCATTACAAACCCCTTCATTCTTGTTATCATTGCCGTGTTAACTGGGGTCAAAAGTTGCACACACTGGGCTTCCCTGGTGGCGCAGTGGTTAAGAGTCCGCCTGCTGATGCACGGGTTCGTGCCCCAGTCCGGGAAGATCCCACATGCCGCGGAGCGGCTGGGCCCGTGAGCCATGGCCGCTGAGCCTGCGCGTCCGGAGCCTGTGCTCCGCAACGGGAGAGGCCACAACAGTGAGAGGCCCGCGTACCGCAAAAAAAAACAAAAACAAAAACTCACACTTTCCGGGCTTCCCTGGTGGCGCAGTGGTTGAGAGTCCGCCTGCTGATTCAGGATACACGGGTATTCGTGCCCCGGTCCGGAAGATCGCACACGCCGCGGACTGGGCCCGTGAGCCATGGCCGCTGAGCCTGCGCGTCGAGCCATGGCCGCTGAGCCTGCGCGTCCGGAGCCTGTGCTCCGCGGCGGGAGAGGCCACAGCAGTGAGAGGCCCGCGTTACCAACAACAACAACAAAAAAAAAATTGCACACACTGCCAGCTTTTGTGAATAAGATACAGCTTCCTTATTTTCTACAAATGATGGAATCTTCCTTTCATCCTGTGGATAACGTGCATTGAGGTCACACTTTAAACGTGCCAATGAGTAAATCTGTCTCTGTGAGTTTCAGTTATCTTTCTGGGGTGATCAGGTCTATTGGATAAACACTCAACCTTCCAGATCCCCCTATCTTCTCCTTTTCAAGATGGCATCTGGGTGTGAGGAAATGAGATTTCAGGGTGGTGGGAAAGAAACTGGGGAATTCTAATTCAGACCTCCTCCCTTGCAGACCTGCTGCATCCCACATCTTAGTCTGCCGCTGAGACATTCCTGTGATGGGGTCCTCTCACAGTCCCAAACAGCAAGCAGAGTGAAAACCTCTCTGCTCCCGGCTGCCCCCGCAATCTTTCTAACACCTAGGACCCTCAGTTTGGCTGGAGGGAGAGAAGTTGTATTATATATGTCTGACTGCTTGGTCACCTGTCTCTGCTGTCCTTCTCCTCTACTTTGCTGGCCCAGAAGGGACAGGCTTTCCCTTCTCCTTTTTGTCTGATCTGAAACCCTCTTGTGTCATTTTCTTCTACTTACCTAGACCAGTAAATCTCGAGGCCTGGCTGCCCTAGACAAAGGGTCCCTGGAAGGAGTTACATGCTAAATTCTCTAGGTTTCAATCAATATGAAAGCTGCAGGACAATTAAGAGTTAGAGATTATCAAAAATGAAAATATAAAACATGCCCAGCTAGTACTAACTGAATAAATGAATGATGAAAGAATGGATGAATGAATTTCTACCAAACAACCTAAAGAAAATCTTGATATATCCAAACACTAGTACACTAGTAGAGATAAATAAAACTTTCACTGTGACTTTTGATATCAAGCATTATATATAATGCTTGATATATGCATATATATATGCATATATAATATATATGCATATATTATATCTGCATTTCACTTTGCAGATAAAAATAATAGCACTTTCATATAATATCTCACCTGGCAGTTGTAAGCATCAAGTAAAGAAGAAGAGAGAGAAAGTGCTGTGAAGCTCATTTTACAGAGGGAGAAACTGAGGTTCAAGATTGCATCAAGATGCACAAGCAACACAAGGTAAGCAGACTTCCAGTTAACTTTCTCTTCACCTGCATACGACATGGCATCATAGTAATTATTGATTGATGTAAAATTACTTCTGAGATGTATATCTAATAATACAGAGCTAACTCTTGTTTATTTGGGGAATGCTTATCCAGAATATCAAACTATTCTGAACATAGATGACAAACTACAGAGGCTTTAGGGTCAAAATAGAGGCCACAATAAAACCTTTAAAGATCATATGGTCCTTGGGACTTCCCTGGTGGCGCAGTGGTTAAGAATCCACCTGTCAATGCAGGGGACACAGGTTCGAGCCCTGGTCCGGGAAGATCCCACATGTCGCAGAGCAACTAAGCCTGTGCGCCACAACTACTAAGCCTGCACTCTAGAGCCCACGAGCCATGACTACTGAGCCCGTGTGACACAGCTCCTGAAGCCCACATGCCTAGAGCCTGTGCTCTGCAACAAGAGAAGCCACCGCAATGAGAAGCCCACGCATTGCAGCAAAGAGTAGTCCCCGCACGCCACAACTAGAGAAAGCCCGTGCACAGCAACAAAGACTCAACCCAGGCAAAAAATAAAAATAAAATAAAATTAGAAAAAAAAAAAGATCATGTGGTCCTTTGACAGATTTCCTTGAGCTCTCATTCAAAGCCTATTTTCTCTTTTTTTAAAGTGAATCATAATCTGTTTGGTTTTTAGCCCACAAAAGAATGAAGGTATCAAATGAGAGCAAGGAAGCATGTACACTGTCTGTAAGAAGTGAGGGAGGAGACAAAAAGACTATGAGAAATGCACACAAGAACTATGAAGGCATAGCCATCTAGAGTCCGCCAGTGAGGAGGAACAACCACGTTCACCTGCGCGAACTCCAGGCACCTTGTAGTCCAGATGTTTTAGGGGACAGAGCCCAAGTGGGTTCCTCAGAAAGGTTGATCTTGCTTCTACTTTACCTCTTTGTTCTTTTTGAATGACATAGTCAATTATTGTATTAGTTCCCTATTGCTGCTGTAACAGATTACAACAAACGGTAGCTTAAAATAGCACAAATTTATTGTCTTACAGTTCTGGAGCTCAGAAATCCAAACTGAGTTTTGCAGTTTAAACTGAAAGTGTTGGCAGAGCTGCATTTCTTGTGAAGGTTCTTGGGGAGAATCTGTTTCCTTGCCTTTCCAGCTTTTAGAGGCTGCTTGTATTTCTTGGCTTGTGACCCCTTCTTCACATCACTCCAACCTTTGCTTCCATTGTCACATCTCCTACTCTTACTTTGCCCTTCGGCCTCTCTCTTATAAGGACTCTCGTAATATGTTGGCCCTATTCAGGTAGTCCGGAGTAATCTCCCTAGTTCAAGATCTCTAACTTAATCACATCTGCAAAATCTCTTTTGCCATGTAAGGTAACATATTCCCAGCTTAGGACATGAACATCTTTGGAGGGCCATTACCCAGGCTACCACACTGAAAAATGAATTTCATAACTAATTCTAAATTAATGTCACCATTTCATCCTCTGAATGTATTTCCTCATGGCAGGGAAAAGGGAGGCAGCCCAGTACCTGTTCTCCAAATGGCCAAGATAAGGTGTTCAGCAGATTTTACGAAAGGCAAAAAGAGGAATACAAACTGAAATAAAAGAGCTCGCTCAAATATGTAAAGTAAATATACAAAAGAACTTTGGCTTTACTGTTACAAACCGGAAAGAAGAAATGAAAGCCAGTATAAGGCATCTGGAGTGGGGAATGATCAGCCCTCGGGCTGGGGTTTCCCACACGTTGCCTCATGGCAGCAGCCAGATGCAGGGCTGACGTTGGCTCCGGTGCTCTTGCTCAACAGTAAGAGCTTGTATCATGATGCTAATGAGGAAATAGGGGTGCCCCAAACTTTACACAATTTCTCAATCCAAGGGGATAAGTTTAAAGAGGAAAATGTCAGTTCATGGGTATTTCACATCTGTGGAATACGGAATGAGAAGTTGAGAAAAGTAAGATCTTACAAACCATGAGCTCTTCACCTAGGACCCATGAACCCCCCAAAAATAAATAAATGGGTTTCAAGAATCCATGATGTTTTAAAATTCACATGTACAAATTAGTGTGTTTGTATATGTGCTTTTCTCCCAGGAAGCGGATCCATAGCTTTCGCCAGATTCCCAAACGGGTCTGTGAGTCTATAAAATAGAAGATATTTTATATCAGATGATCAATAAGGAATAGAGAAAAGGCCTCATGTCATTAATTACTCATACAAGAAGTAGTTTCATTTTATCTATGAAATGTACTTAAAAGTCAACATAGGAACCGATCTATGCAAACTCTAGAGCTCTGCCTCAGCACCGCTCGAGGGCAGAGTAATACAAAGAATGCCAGCTTCCTGCCCCGTGGAACTGGTAGGTTCGTGAGTTTCCCAAGGAGGGGTTTTCCATACAGCTGCCTGTTCTATCATGTGATTGAATAAAGACAAAAAGCAAAAGTGATTTAACTATATTTAAATAAACTGAAATGCCAGGTGGCTCTTCGAGTCCACAGAATGTAAACTCAGAGAGGGTGGGAATCTTTGTGAGTTTTCTTAACTTGATGGCTACAACCTTGCCCGGCCATAAGAAGGTCAATAATAGGTGATCAAGAAATATGCATTGAACTAAAGAATCAATAAAGAGTTTTCTAGAACTCTATGAATACTGTGAGTCTAATTATATTAGACTAATTTTTTTTTTTTTTTTGCGGTACGCAGGCCTCTCACTGTTGTGGCCTCTCCCGTTGCGGAGCACAGGCTCCAGACGCGCAGGCTCAGTGGCCATGGCTAACGGGCCCAGCTGCTCCGCGGCATGTGGGATCTTCCCGGACCGGGGCACGAACCCGTGTCCCGTGCATCGGCAGGCGGACTCCCAACCACTGCGCCACCAGGGAAGCCCTGATTTTTTTTTTTTTAACATCTTCATTGGAGTATAATTGCTTTACAATAGTGTGTTAGTTTCTGCTTTATAACGAAGTGAATCAGCTATACATATTCATGTATCCCCATATCTCTTCCCTCTTGCGTCTTCCTCCCACCCTCCATATCCCAACCCTCTGGTGGTCACAAAGCACCGAGCTGATCTCCCTGTGCTATGCGGCTGCTTCCCACTAGCTATCTATTTTACATTTGGTAGTGTATATATGTCCATGCCACTCTCTCAATTCGTCTGAGCTTACCCTTCCCATTCCCTGTGTCCTCAAGTCCATTCTCTATGTCTGGATCTTTATTCCTGTCTTGCACCCAAGTTCTTCAGAAACATTTTTTTATTTTGTTTTGTTCTACATTCCATATATCTATGCTAGAATACAGTATTTATTTTTCTCTTTCTGACTTACTTCACTCTGTATGACAGTCTCTAGGTCCATCCACCTCACTACAAATAACTCAATTTCATTTCTTTTTATGGCTGAGTAATATTCCATTGTATACATGTGCCACATCTTCTTTATTCATTCATCTGTCGATGGACACTTAGGTTGCTTCCATGTCCTGGCTATTGTAAATAGAGCTACAGTGAACATTGTGGTACATGACTCTTTTTGAATTATGGTTTTCTCAGGGTATATGTCCAGTAGTGGGATTGCTGGGTGGTATGCTAGTTCTATTTTTAGTTTTATAAGGAATCTCCATGCTGTTCTACATACTGGCTATATCAATATACATTCCCACCAGCAGTGCAAGAGGCTTCCCTTTTCTCCACACCCTCTCCAGCATTTA
>NW_020175489.1:250591-341502 GCF_003031525.2 Neophocaena asiaeorientalis asiaeorientalis | reverse complement strand
TTATGGCTGAGTAATATTCCATTGTATATATGTGCCACATCTTCTTTATCCATTCATCTGTCGATGGACACTTAGGTTGCTTCCATGTCCTGGCTATTGTAAATAGAGCTACAGTGAACATTGTGGTACATGACTCTTTTTGAATTATGGTTTTCTCAGGGTATATGTCCAGTAGTGGGATTGCTGGGTGGTATGCTAGTTCTATTTTTAGTTTTATAAGGAATCTCCATGCTGTTCTACATACTGGCTATATCAATATACATTCCCACCAGCAGTGCAAGAGGCTTCCCTTTTCTCCACACCCTCTCCAGCATTTACTGTTTGTAGATTTTTTGATGATGGCCATTCTGACTGGTGTGAGGTGATACCTCATTGTAGTTTTGATTTGCATTTCTCTAATGATTAGTGATGTTGAGCACCCTTTCATGTGTTTGTTGGCAATCTGTATATCTTCTTTGGAGAAATGGCTATTTAGGTCTTCTGCCCATTCTTGGATTGGGTTGTTTGTTTTTTTAATATTGAGCTGCATGAGCTGTTTATATATTTGGGAGATTAATCCTTCCTCCGTTGATTCGTTTGCAAATACTTTCTCCCATTCTGACGGTTGTCTTTTCATCTTGTTTGTAGTCTCCTTTGCTATGCAAAAGCTTTTAAGTTTCATTAGGTCCCATCTGTTTATGTTTGTTTTTATTTCCATTACTCTAGGAGGTGGATCAAAAAAGATCTTGCTGTGATTTATGTCAAAGAGTGTTCTGCCTATGTTTTCCTCTAAGAGTTTTAGAGTGTCCGGTCTTACATTTAGGTCTTTAATCCACTTTGAGTTTATTTTTGTGTATGGTGTTAGGGAGTATTCTAATTTCATTCTTTTACATGTAGCTGTCCAGTTTTCCCAACACCATTTATTGAAGAGGCTGTCTTTTCTACACTGTATATCCTTGCCTCCTTTGTCATAGATTAGTTGACCATATGTGTGTGGATTTATCTCTGGGCTTTCTGTTCTATTCTATTGATCTATATTTCTGTTTTGGTGCCAGTACCATACTGTCTTGATTACTGTAGCTTTGTAGTATAGTCTGAAGTCAAGGAGCCTGATTCCTCCAGCTCCATTTTTCTTTCTCAAGATTGCTTTGGCTATTTGAGGTCTTTTGTGTTTCCATACAAATTTTGAATTTGTTCTAGTTCTGTGAAAAATGCCAGTGGTAGTTTGATAGGGATTGCATTGAATCTGTAGATTGCTTTGGGTAGTAGAGTCATTTTCACAATGTTGATTCTTCCAATCCAGGAACATGGTATATCTCCCCATCTGTTTGTATCAACTTTAATTTCTTTCACCAGTGTTTTATAGTTTTCTGCATACAGGTCTCTTGTTTCCCTAGGTAGGTTTATTCCTAGGCATTTTATTCTTTTTGTTGCAGTGGCAAATGGAAGTGTTTCCTTAATTTCTCCTTCAGAGTTTTCATCATTAGTATGTAGGAATGCAAGAGATTTCTGTGCATACCAAATTCTGTGCATACCAAATTCATTGATTAGCTCTCGTAGTTTTCTGGTAGCATCTTTAGGATTCTCTATGTATAGTAGCATGTCATCTGCAAACAGTGACAGCTTTACTTCTTCTTTTCCAATTTGGTTTCCTTTTATTTCTTTTTCTTCTCTGATTGCTGTGGCTAGAACTTCCAAAACTATGATGAATAATAGTTGTGAGAGTGGGCACCCTTCTCTTGTTCCTGATCTTAGAGGAAATGCTTTCAGTTTTTCACCATTGAGAATGATGTTGGATGTGAGTTTGTCATATATGGCCTTTATTATTTTGAGGTAAGTTTCCTCTATGCCTACTCTCTGGAGGGTTTTTATCATAAATGGGTGTTGAATTTTGTCAAAAGCTTTCTCTGCATCTATTGAGATGATCATATGGTTTTTCTCCTTTAGTTTGTTAATATGGTGTATCACGTTGATTGAGTTGCATATATTGAAGAATCCTTGCATTACTGGGATAAACCCCACTTGATCGTGGTGTATGATCCTTTTAATGTGCTGGTGGATTCTGTTTGCTAGTATTTTGTTGAGGATTTTTGCATCTATGTTCATCAGTGATATTGGCCTGTAGTTTTCTTTCTTTGTGACATCTTTGTCTTGTTTTGGTATCTGGGTGATGGTGGTCTCATAGAATGAGTTGGGGAATGTTCCTCCCTCTGCTATACTTTGGAAGAGTTTGAGAAGGATAGGTGTTAGCTCTTCTGTAAATATTTGGTAAGATTCACCTGTGAAGCCATCTGCTCCTGGGCTTTTGTTTGCTGGAAGATTTTTAAGCACAATTTCAATATCAGTGCTTGTGATTGGTCTGTTTATATTTTCGATTTCTTCCTGATTCAGTCTCGGAAGACTGTGCCTTTCTAAGAATATGTCCATTTCTTCCACGTTGCCCATTTTTTGGGCATATAATTGCTTGCAGTAATCTCTCATGACTCTTTGTATTTATTCAGTGTCAGTTTTTACTTCTCCTTTTTCCTTTCTAATTCTATTGATTTGAGTCTTCTCCCTTTTTTTCTTGATGAGTCTGGCTAATGGCTTATCAATTTTGTTTATCTTCTCAAAGAACCAGTTTTAGTTTTATTGATCTTTGTTATTGTTTCCTCCATTTCTTTTTCCTTTATTTCTGATCTGATCTTTATGATTTCTTTCCTTCTGCTAACTTTGGGTTTTTTTGTTCTTCTTTCTCTAATTGCTTTAGGTGTAAAGTTAGGTTAATTTTGAGATGTTTCTTGTTTCTTGAGGTAGGATTTTATTGTTATAAACTTCCCTCTTAGAACTGCTTTTGTTTCATCCCAAAGGTTTGGGTCATCGTGTTTTCCTTGTCATTTGTTTCTAGGTATTTTTTTATTTCTTCTTTGATTTCTTCAGTGATCTCTTGGTTATTTAGTAGTGTATTGTTTAGCCTCCATGTGTTTGTATTTATTACAGATTTTTTCCTGTAATTGATATCTAGTCTCATAGCATTGTGGTCAGAAGATATACTTGATACAATTTCAATTTTCTTAAATTTACTGAGGCTTGAATTGTGACCCAAGATATGACCTGTCCTGGAGAATGTTTCATGAGCACTTGAGAAGAAAGTGTATTCTGTTGTTTTTGGATGGAATATCCTATAAATATCAATTAAGTCCATCTTGTTTAATGTATCATTTAAAGCTTGTGTTTCCTTGTTTATTTTCACTTTGGATGATCTGTCCATTGGTGAAAGGAGGGTGTTAAAATCCCCTACTATGATTGTGTTCCTGTTGATTTCCCCTTTTATGGCTGTCAGCATTTGCTTTATGTATTGAGGTGATGCTATGTTGGCTGCATAAATATTTACAATTGTTATATCTTCTTCTTGGATTGATCCCTTGATCATTATGTAGTGTCCTTCTTTGTCTCTTGTAATAGTCTTTATTTTAAGGTCTATTTTCTCTGATATGAGATTGATACTCCAGCTTTCTTTTGATTTCCATTTGCATGGAATATCTTTTTCCAACCCCTCACTTTCAGTCTGTATGTGTCCCTAGGTCTGAAGTGGGTCTCTTTTAGACAGCATATATATGGGTCTTTTAATTTTGTATCCATTCAGCCAGTCTATATCTTTTGCTTGGAGCATTTAATCCACTTAAATTTAAGGTAGTTATCAATATATATGTTCCTATTACCATTTTCTTAATTGTTTTGGGTTTGTTATTGTAGGTGTTTCCTTCTCTTGTGTTTCCTGCCTAGAGAAGTTCCTTTAGCATTTGTTGTAAAACTGGTTTGGTGGTGCTGAATTCTCTTAGCTTTTTCTTATCTATAAAGGCTTTAATTTCTCCATCAAATCTGAATGAGATCTTTGCTGGGTAGAGTAATCTTGGTTGTAGGTTTTTCCCTTTCAACACTGTAAATATTTCCTGTTACTCTCTTCTGTCTTTCAGAGTTTCTGCTGAAAGATCAGCTGTTAACATTTTGGCGATTCACTTGTATGTTATTTGTTGCTTTCTCCTTGCTGCTTTTAATATTTTTGTTTGTATTTAATTTTTGATAGTTTGATTAATATGTATCTTGGTGTATTTCTCCTTGGAGTTTTCCTGTATGGGACTCTCTGTGCTTCCTGGACTTGATGGACTATTTCCCTTCCCATATTAGGGAACCTTTCAACTATAATCTCTTCAAACATTTTCTCAGACCCTTTCTTTTTCTCTTCTTCTTCTGAAACGCTTATAATTTGAATGTTGGTGTGTTTGATGTTGTCCCAGAGGTCTCTGAGACTGTCCTCAATTCTCTTCATTCTTTTTTCTTTATTCTGCTCTGCAGTAGTTATTTCCACTCTTTTACCTTCCAGATCACTTAGCTGTTCTTCTGCCTCAGTTATTCTGCTATTGAATCCTTCTACAGAATTTTTAATTTCATTTATTGTGTTGTTCATCATTATTTGTTTACTCTTTAGTTCTTCTAGGTCCTTGTTAAACATTTCTTGTATTTTCTCCATTGTATTTCCAAGATTTTGGATCATCTTTACTATCATTACTCTGAATTCTTTTTCAAGTAGACTGCCTATTTCCTCTTCATTTGTTTGGTCTGGTGGGTTTTTACCTTGCTCCTTCATCTGCTATGTGTTTCTCTGTCTTCTCATTTTACTTAACTTACTCTGTTTGGGGTGTCTCTTTTTGCAGGCTGCAGGATCGCTGTTCCTGTTGTTTTTGGTGTCTGCCCCCAGTGGCTAATGTTGATTCATCGGGTTGTGTAGTCTTCCTGATGGAGGGGACTAGTGCCTGTGTTTTGGTGGATGAGGCTGGATTTTGTCTTTCTGCTGGGCAGGACCACTGGAGGTGGCGTATTTTGGGGTGTCTGTGAATCTATTAAGATTTTAGGCAGACTGTCTGCTAACAGGTGGGGTTGTATTCCTGTCTTGCTAGTTGTTTGGCATAGGGTGTCCAGCACTGTAGCTTGCTGGTCTTTGAGTGGAGCTACATCTTAGCGTTGAGATGGAGATCTCTGGGAGAGCTTTCACCATTTCATATTACATGGAGCTGGGAGGTTCTGATGGACCAATGTCCTGATCTCGGCTCTCCCACCTCAGAGGCACAGACCTGATGCCCAGCCAGAGCACCAAGACCCTGTCAGCCACACGGCTCAGAAGAAAAGGGAGGGAAAAAAAGAAGAAAAATAATAATAAAATAAAGTTATTAAAATTTAAAAAAATTATTAAAAATAAAAATATTTTAAAGTCATGAAAATAAGAAAGAAAGGAAGAAGAAAACAACCAAACCAATAAACAAATCCACCTATGATAACAAGTTCTAAAAAGTATACTAAAAAAAAAAAATGGACAGACAAAACTAGGACAAATGCAAAAGCAAAGCTGTACAGACAAAATCACGCAAAGAAGCATACACATACACACTCACAAAAAGAGAAAAAGGAAAAAATATATATATATAAAGAAAAAGAAGAGAGCAGCCAAATCAATCAACAAATCTACCAATGATAATAAGCTCTAAATACTAAACTAAGATAAACATAAAACCAGAAACAAATTAGATGCAGAATGCAAACCCCAAGTGTACAGTTGCTCTCAAAGTCCAGTGCCTGAATATTGAGATGATTCGTTGTGTATTCAGGTATTCCACAGATGCAGGGTACATCAAGTTGATTGTGGAGCTTTAATCCACTGCTCCTGAGGCTGCTGGGAGAGATTTCCCTTTCTGTTCTTTGTTCGCACAGCTCCTGGGGTTCAGCTTTGGATTTGGCCCCTCCTCTGCGAGTAGGTCACCTGAGGGCGTCTGTTCTTTGCTCAGACAGGACGGGGTTAAAGGAGCAGCTGATTAGGGGGCTCTGGCTCACTCAGGCCAGGGGGAGGGAGGGGTATGGATGCGGGGCGAGCCTGTAGCAGCAGAGGCCGGCGTGACATTGCACCATCCTGAGGCGCGTCGTGCGTTCTCCCGGGGAAGTTGTCCCTGGATCACGGGACTCTGGCAGTGGCGGGCTGCACAGGCTCCCGAGAGAGGAGGTGTGGGTAGTGACCTATGCTTGCACACAGGCTTCTTGGTGGCGGCAGCAGCAGCCTTAGTGTCTCATGCCCATCTCTGGGGTCCGCTCTGGTAGCCGAGGCTCATGCCTGTCTCTGGAGCTCGTTTAGGCAGTGCTCTGAATCCCCTCTCCTCGCGCACCCTGAAACAATGGTCTCTTGCCTCATAGGCAGGTCCAGACTTTTTCTGGACTCCCTCCCGGCTAGCTGTGGTGCACTAGCCCCCTTCACTCTGTGTTCACGCAGCCAACCCCAGTCCTCTCCCTGGGATCTGACCTCTGAAGCCTGAGCCTCAGCTCCCAGCCTCCACCCATCCCAGTGGGTGAGCAGACAAGCCTCTCCGGGTGGTGAGTGCCAGTTGGCACTGATCGTCTGTGCGGCAATCTCTCCACTTTGCCCTCCGCACCCCTATTGCTGTGCTCTCCTCTGTGGCTCTGAGGCTTCCCTCTCCACCACCCCCCGTCTCCACCTGCGAAGGGGCTTCCTAGTGTGTGGAAACCTTTCCTCCTTCGCGGCTCCCTCCCAGAGGTGCAAATCCCATCCCTATTTTTTTGTCTCTGTTTTTCCTTTTTTCTTTTGCCCTACCCAGGTACGTGGGGAGTTTCTTGACTTTTGGGAAGTCTGAGGTCTTCTGCCAGCGTTCAGTAGGTGTTCTGTAGGAGTTGTTCCACATGTAGATGTATTTCTGATGTATTTGTGGGAAGGAAGGCGATCTCCAAGTCTTACTCCTCTGCCATCTTGAAGGTCTCCTAGGCTGACTTTTTAATTTCTTTTACTACTAATAAATTTATTTGGTTTTACTAAAAGCCACATATTGTCATTAAATCAAAAATTTTCATATTTTATTATAATTGTTTTCATTCTGAATGTCTGAAAGCTGTTCACTGAAAAATTTCGTCTTTCTTCAATGCAGTATTTCCTTATTTTTTATTAATATTTACATATGAAATAAAATGGGGAAAAAGGGCCACTACCTGATTCTTTGCATTCATAATCATGTAATTTAGGACCTCTGACTCCATGGAAATAAAAGATCTAAGTTTCAGAGCTAACAGTGACAGGATGAAAGGCTTCTGCTGTTGCTGGTTGAGAATGAATTATTTCCCTGCATGGGGGAATTCAGGGATGTCCTTCATCGTGCTGTGTGTTAATTGGATTGTCTTTGGTATAGCTGGTTTAAGCATGGCACAGATCATTTCCACATGGGTATCTTGAGTCAGGCTGGCCTTCTAAACCCACAGGTCTGTTTTAAAGTCTGAGCACTTTCTCACATCAAAGAGCAGAAGGGAAGTTTCTGAATCAAAAACTAAGTGGATTTCTTATCTCATGGCCTGCAGCCATAGGGTGTGCTAACTTCCTGGGAGAGATGTCTCACCAGAGCTTTTAAAAAGAGGCATCGGCTGGGTGCTTTACCTTCATTGGTCAGTTTGCAGGGAGATGCCTTCAAAGGAGCCATGTTACAGGAAACACCCAGTTAGATGGTCTCATTCTTTTTGGCTTGTATGCTGGGAAGGTAGATGCATTGCTGCTACAGAGCAGTGAGGAGGTGGTGTCTCCAGAGAGGCTAAGCCACTCCTAAAATGTATTCCAGCAAAGCAGGGAACACCAGGGTAGCAGATAGTCTAATTAATGGCCTTCAAGAGTCTAGTCCCAGAAGAAGATAGAGGGATGAGGGTCTGAAGAAGGGTCACTCTTGGTCAGAGCAAACTGGGCAGGTCTGCAGTCTGCAGAGAAATCAACTTTGCCATCTTATTACAAAAACCATGACAAATTGGAGGAAATTGCACGACTCTAGACTTCACCCCCTGACAACATAAGGCTCTCACTTCTTGTTTTCTCTCTGCACAGTTGTGGGACTGCATCTCAAATTCTAACTTGGATGCTTGGCCCTTATTGCATCCTTTGCTTATCTGATTCCACAGCATTTGCACTAGGGTTTAGTACTAAACCCCAAATTTACTGCCTTCAATGCTTTTCCTTTTGCATAATAGTCCTGAGAGCATTTTTAAAAATAGCTTCATCTGTTTCACTGTACTGCCATAATATATCTTTAAATTTTTCATAAAATTTTTATAATATCTTATTTTTTTTTGCCTTTTGCTTGCTACTTTCTTTCCTCCATGATCATTTATTGAATACCTGCCATGTGTCAGGTGCATGTCCTACGGTGATGGAGCTAAATAACTTGGATGCTGATGTCGTCAGCATCCAATGGGGGGTGCAGGGAATCAGGTGCCCACACTAATGGCCATGCCACAGAGGCAAGGGCCAGTGGAAGCTTGCCTGAAGTGTCCTGGGAGCACTGAGGATAGAGCAAACACTTGTGCTTGGCAAGGGACACAGAAGGCTTTTGAGAAGAGGAGAACTTGAACAAAAAGAAGTTGTCCTGGAGACAAATACTCTTATCAGGAGAAGGATATTTCAGGCAGAATGACAGCTCATGGAAAGGCACTGAGGCATGAACAGCTGGGCATGTCTGGGGACATCACTGATAATTCGGTGCCACAAGAACATAGGGCACATGGGAAAGTGATTAAGTCTCCAGACGATGAGAAGACTTGTGGGCCCTTCCAAGGAATTCACTCTTTATTTGGTGGGCCATAGGGAGCTTTGATGGGTTGTAAGCATCAGGGTAATATGATCTACTGTGTTTTTGACTAAGATTGCTAATTTTCTTCAACTCTAATTTTACCTTTAATTGTACTCCCTGTATCTTTCTTTTTCTTTAAAACCCATAATATTTATTCTGGTTATCTATTTTCCAAAACCTATAAAAGTATATTCATCCCCACCCTCTCTTCCCTTCCATCACCTTCCCATGGGAAGCACTTGGCAGAAGTTTGGATGTGGATTTGCATACAACATTTTAAGCACTTGCTCTGTGCCAGGCACCGTGTAAAGCAATTTCATGATCTTCTCTCTTCTCCCCTTACTGTCTGTCCACTACCTCTTAACACAATGACTGGGAATATCGGGGAGAGAGCTTTGAACCGAATGAAGAGCTCCAAAGAAGCCTGTAATATACTGCTCTGAGCTCACCCTGTGCATCTGGGGCTCGTGCAGTAAAATAGTGTACACTCAGCTCAAGGCAAGTTCTTAAGGTGATCTTATATTCAGGCACTTCACCTCTCAGACCATATGACCATGACTGTTCTAGTCCTCTGCAACTGCAACGTCCCATACCTTCCACACGCACCTTGAAGCTGCGTTTTAGCCTTTTGTTCACAGTTAGAATGAAGCTTAGTGCATTTTACTTAGGCT
This sequence comes from Neophocaena asiaeorientalis asiaeorientalis, assembly GCF_003031525.2. Taxonomy (NCBI): domain Eukaryota; kingdom Metazoa; phylum Chordata; class Mammalia; order Artiodactyla; family Phocoenidae; genus Neophocaena; species Neophocaena asiaeorientalis. Next base: position 332,213 of record NW_020175489.1, on the reverse strand, counting down.
TCCTCCATGAAAATATCCCCAGAAGAGATTTAATTAATCCATATTTTTGAATATAGTGGCAAACTCCCCAGTAAGTCAGGACCTTGTCTTATTCACGATAGTCCCCTGATCACAGGTTAGCCTGTCTCATTTCAGTCTCAGCTGTGATATTGGTTTTTGCCAATTTGTGTTTCCATGAGCTGTCCAGGACAAGAGTTGGAGAGAAAAGTGCCTTTAGGGATTCAAAGAAAACCCCACTGGGAAGAATAGGACAGGCCAGTGTGCCTCATTCCACCTTCCAAAAACTCATAATGCAAGGTAATCTTACATATTCAATTCAGAAAGAAAAATATTCACATGTATTTATGTATAATATACATGGTAGGCAGTTGTCTCCCAATATTCTATTTCTCCTTCTGTTTAGAACCCTGATTTTTAGCAGAGCATGTTGCCATCAGAATAAGTGATGGCAGCTTCCCTTAGTTAGGAGTGGTCATACGACTCTATTTCCCAGCACCCCTTGTAGCCAGGTGTGGCCACTGAGATGTATGCAGAAGTGTTGGGAGATTTTGGGGAAGAAGCCCTTTATAAGGAAAGGTGTGAATTTCACTAGCCGTCTTCTGCTTTCTTCTACTGCTGGCTTGGAACATAGACATGATGGCTGGAGCTCTAGCAGCTATTTAGCCATCTAAGGTCTAAAATTTTCTGTCCTACTAGTTATAGGGTAGTAGGACAGAAAACAAAAAGATTTGGCACTTGAAGACACCATGGGACAACCATAACAGCCTTGAACTGCCTACCCCTGGACTTCTTTTATCTAAAAATGAATAAAAAAATGAATGAATGAGCTTCAAGCTTATTTCAGCTATGTTTATTTTATTTTGTTCCATATGTGCATTCAAACTCAAGTTTACACGTTGGAGATCTAAGTAAAAGTAGTTTAAGTCTACCTTCCTCCCAGTCTATAGCATACGGGAGTCTAAAGCATATGAGAATCAATCTATGATTGATATATGAGAGTCCAAAGCCCTCCCCAAGATACCCGTGAATCCCTGAGCATGTAAACTCCTAGTCCTTCAGCTTCTGGAGTTGTTATTACCTGTGCCTCCTTTGCTCTGCCCTGCTCTGATCCAAACATGAAACTCGTTTCCTCATTGATTTCCACAAGAATCCATTCAGGATCTTGGCAAAGTATCACCTCTCACATGGCACAGCAAACAACTTACTGATCTATGTTGAACTTCCTATTAGCTCAGGTCTTTTCGCCACCCCACTTCCCAGCACTTCTCTTTTGGCGCTTCAGCCAGGAAGACCCCAGTGTCTCATTTGATCCTGCTTCTCCCTTCTCTGCCCCTACTTCCTTCCTTTAACATCCAAATTCTACTGCCTCACTTATAAAAAGCAGCCCATGTGCTACAGCTCCTTTACCCAAATTTACTCTTAGGTGCCCGGCAGACAAAAGAAGTTCTATTGAATCGAATTCACTCTCCTAAGAAGGCAGTTGTCGTTGTAAATGGCATCAGTGAGTGTGAACGTAGCTCTAAAATCTTAGGAACCTCAGAATGCACGAAGGAGTAGTTTGGGTGTATGGGGAGCAGGAAAGGAGTGTTGGAGCAAAGATCTGCCTGTGTGTCTGGGTCACTCTGCACCCTTGCCATTGCTACATTGTTAACACATTGAGGATCACTGGCTTATTTCCTGGTGCGTGTCTCTTCCTGCTGGAAACTACCAGTGTACCTCTTGGGAGGTGGGTTTCCACATTCTCTCTCACCATGTGGTTATTTTCTACATTACATCTGCAAGTTTCTCTCCTACCAGTGATAATACGCTTGGGTGGTCACTCCTCTGGGGTGTTCTGAATTTCTACTTTGTATCTACTTAAGTGCATTATTAAAATGGACATTCCTTTAAAGATTCCGAGAAAATATAAAAAACATGTTAAAATTCCAATACTTGAGAAGGATAGTGTTAATTCATTGTTAGCTTTAAATTTACCTAACATTTACTGTTAGGTTTTTTTCCATTCATGTTGTCTCTTTAATCCTCATACTTTCCCTATAATATTGGCATCATATACCCCATTTTGTAGTTAAATAAACTGATACCCAGAGAGGTAGATCAGCTTGCCCAAGGACACACAATTAGTAAGTGATGAAACCATGATGAAGATGAAAGTGCCGCTGATCCTAAGCCCAGAACTCTTTTAATTAGCCGACACGCACCCTTGTCATGGATTAATTTACCGTTTCCCTAGCAGAGAGCAGAGACGTGAGGTAGAATAAATAAACCCTGGCTGGGGAGGAGGGGTCAGCAAAGGATCTGGACTTGGTGTGAACCAAGGGTCACCACAGAGAATCCTGGGAAGCCAGAAGCAAGGGGAGGGATCCTTGGTGTCCGAAAGAGGAGGAAGTCAAAGAGAAGAGGCGCTTTTGAGGGAGCACCAGATTTTACAGTATCTCCTGTCACCCAGGTCAGTTTTTTTTGTTTTTTGTGTTTTTTTTCTGATTAAGGAACTTGCTGTGAATGAGATGGTTGAGGCCAATGCAGTTCAAAATATAGTCAGGAAGCATATTCAAACAGAACAAGCCAGAATCACCGGTGTAACATTTGAGAATTATAAACCCTCAGCCTTCTGTAGCAGCTGGACAGACTGTGATTTGAATCGAAACTCTCCGAGTGAAGTAAGCAACAAAGTGCTCCAAGGAAGAAATCTCATTTCCCAAAAGCAGATTTTGAGAAACTCAGAATTGGAGCATCTGACACAGGTGTCCTCAAGGGACATCGTACAGGGTTCAACAAGTCGTTAGAAACCATTGGCAGGTCCAGGGCCTTTCAGCAAGTTGTACAGAGATTCTAATAGGTCATGTGCACTCAGTGCTCCAGGAGCACAGGCAGCCCTGTCGGGGAGATGAGACCAGGCAGTCTGAGCGATGCCTGTGCAAACGGTAGGAGCCCTGCACCTTCGCCTCGGTGACAGGAGGGAGGGTTTGTTAGTGGTACATGGTCTCACGCACTCCCTTCGGCATCAGTTAGCAAAATCATTTCCTGACTTTCTCAGCGGCCACGGCTCACGGGCCCAGCCGCTCCGCGGCATGTGGGATCTTCCCGGACCGGGGCACAAACCCGTGTCCCCTGCATCGGCAGGCAGACTCTCAACCACTGCGCCACCAGAGAAGCCCTGTGTTCCTCTTTTGACCCTGCCAAGTAAGAACTCACCTTTCAAGCATGAAAATCACTTCCGTTTAGGGAAAACCTACTATATGTCAAACACTACCATGACATTCCTCCACAGCTGAAGAATCTCAGCCCTGGAAATGGTAAAGGACTGGCTCAGTGCTATACAGCTAAGCCCGGGGTTCCCAGGGCAGCCAGCCCTGCCCGAAGCCCCCCAGCATCTCAGGCTGCCTCAGGACCGCCGTCCCTGGGGTGCTTGTGGGTGGAACTGCCTGGGTCACGCACACATGACCAAGGGCCTAAAAGTTGCACACAGCCTAACAGTGAGAAATGCCTCTCACCCTGAGGTGTCCCAGTCCTGCTTGCAGCTATAGATGTAGACCAGGAGACCCTCAGGAGGCCCAGAGCTGGGGCCAAATGCTTTTGCCGAAGCTGTGTGAAGATTCCTCCCCCACCTATGGGTTAACAAACTAGACTCTGCTCCTGGAGGGCTGCCCTGCACACAGACGGTGTTCGATAAATGCAGCCTTCAGTAAATGCAGCCAGTGTCATTTTCCTATACCTTGGCCTGCAACTACCATGGGCGTCTTAGAATTCTCTCGAAATCTGGCCTGAGGTGCAGATTTCATCATACTCCTGCTGGGATAATAACCAAAGCTTTGATTTACCAAATCTTCTTGCTGGACACACTGCTTTATAGTATGAATACCTCATCTATTTTAGTCCTTCCAGCAACCCTGACAAATATTATTATAATTCCAGTATAAATGAAGAAGTAGAAGAAAGTATAGAAAGGTTCCATCACTGGTCTAATACATGACTCAGAAGCGAACAATGGATAGGATAGTTGAACATGTGTCTTTTTGTCTTTCCAGTCAGTGCTATTAATAACTCTATTATCCTGCCTGCCAAGGAATTCCCTGGAATTTCTCTAGGCCCTGACCCCTCTGTTGGTCGTGGTGACCTCCAGAGCTTCCCTTGGCCACAGGGTCAGAGACCTTGTGAAACAGCAGCTCAGCCTCAAAGGAAGCCACGGGTCCATGGTGACCAAGGACATCCATGGCATTCGCTGGCCTAACCAGTGCTGGACCCTTAAGTAGGGAAATACTCTGGTGTGTGATATCTCTGCTGCAGATTCAGAGATTTGACAAATTGGCGTTTGTTAAACTAATGCTCACCCAAGAAGTCTTCATAAAAATTGATATTTCCTATATCCTGGAAAGAATACAACTCTAAAATTCTACCTGCTGCTTAAAATGCTGTTCCTTAAGTAAAAAGCAGGAGGAGGAGAAGAAATGTCTACCAATTTTGATAGCTTTTATAATATTTTATAAAGTTGATCATAAGCTTTCCTCAGAGCCTAAACAGGGAGAATATTAATTGCATGATCCCCCAGGCTTATCTAGATTGCAGCCCTTTGCCCCACTCCCCTTATCTCATCGGAGAATGGCTTGTGACTTTGCTGTATCCTATTTTAGAACAAAGCATTTAGATTATATGTCTTTTCTCTATCTATGATCTGGTTTAGTTTTCAGTTTGTTGGTTTGTTTGTTTTCTTCTTGGAAAAATAGCATTCAAGTCTCATCTTCAAAATAGAAAATCAGTCTTAAAAATGAACAAATCTTTCACAGGTGAGGGATGTAAACAGACTTCGAAATTCTGGAGAAAAGAGATGCATCGTGCACCGTCAAGTAAATATGAATTGGTTAATTTCAGCTCATCTTTTTTCTTATTAGATCGACAATCCAGCCATTTTGACTGCCCCTTTACTGTCTCACTGTTCAGTTTCTGAACACCAATGAATGGCCTTGGGAAAACTTGACCCTTCAAGGAATAATCCAACTTCTCCAGAGGAAAATAACTACTTGACCGGAATATTCTTTAAGAACAAAATAAGGAGCCCAACCTCACCATCTAAAACTGTTTATAGCAAAACCAAACTTCTGAATACAACGGATTATAATTTCTACAGCCTGTGAACAACTGCTGATCAAATTGCTAAAGGCTGCTGTTTTTGTGGTTGAGGCTTTCTTCTTTGGTTTTACTTTTAATTTAGTTTTGTTTTGCAAGAACGAAAGAGGAAGGGCCGCCTACCCAGGCTGCAGGACGATTCCAGCAAGCCTCGAGTTTCCTGGGGTTCACAGCCGCGGACTTCAGCCAGCAAGTGCAGAAGCGCTTGTTGCTGCCTCAGCTGCACCTGGGTTTTTCCTTGTCTTGCAGTTTGTAGCCTAGAAGAACGGTGCGCAAGCGACTCCAGCTCTTCCCACACCCAGGCCAGTGTGGCTCTCTCTCAGGGCTCTGTCATAGTGAAAAGTGTGTATGTGAGTGTGGTGTGTGTGTGTGTCAGAAAACGAAAGAGAAGGGGAGAGAGACTGATCGATTCTTCGGCCTCAACTTCAGCATCCCTTAGTTGTCCGCTTCTGTCCCCAGGCTGGTGTCTTCTGGTGCAGTAGCTCCGAGATGAAGCCACCCTGGAAAATCCTTATGGCTACTCCTCTGTTCTTTCTCCTGACCCTTCACACCTTGGCCTCTCCAGCCTATGACCACCAGCCCAGCACCAGACGCTCCAAAGGCCAAGTCTGTATAGGTACGTAAATATTCTATTTTTAATGTGGATATCATGGGGTCAAATCCTTGGCTTGCATAGTAAATCACCTATTTAATGGCATCCATAGCTGTAAGATTCCAAGTAAGACACCAACAACCTTACCAGCGTAGAAAAATTTTCTTCTTAGAGTAAGCATTCACACTACATGCACATTATGTGTGTATAGAAGCATGCTATATAGTTGCTAGTTTGAATTAAAAGTCTTCCACCTCATTGGTGATTGGAATTTTTTCCCCCTGGATGGGCAACTATAAAAGCCTGAAATTCTTACCTCCTTTCGGGACAGTAGGCAGCATTACACAGTAGAAGGAAGATGGACTTTGACCTTTGAATTGCTGCCACCTCCTCCCCCTCTGTTCTGTCCCTTACAGTCTGAAACTTTGAGCAACTTAACACTTCCATACCTCTGTGTTCTTATGGATGAAACGAGGCTTATTATACGCACTTCATGGCTATGTGAGAATTGAGATCATGCGTGTAAATTTATGGTATTTGCACACAGTAAGGATTCAACAATCTTAGTTTTCTTCCTTCTCTCAGTGAGTCCAGAGATGGCAATAAAAGGACAGTCACCTGGAAACATTGAACTTTGACTGAGATATGGCTTTCACTTTTCTTTTATTGAAGTATTTTACTTCAAAGTAGTTGTTGTTTGGTGTTTGGTGTTTGGGGTTTTGTTTTTCTTTTTTTGGGGGGGGTGTTGTTTTTTTGTTTGATTTTTTGGAGAGGAGTAAAAGTAGGGTAAGAACTTTGATATTCATGTTATACCTGGTGATTCCTGAACAGGGCCAAGGGCTTTCAGTGGGTCAGTCCATGGAGCCAAGGATACTCAGAAGTCTGAGTAGTAATTATTCAATGAGCAGATCTCAAAATAAAATCCTGGTTTAAGAAGCCAGAAGAAGAACTCGAGGGATGAGTATGGTGGCCATCTCTTACAAATGAAAAGTTTGGATACAGATTATGATACATATGAATTATTTCTGGAGACAGTACAGAACAATATCTGAATTAGTCCTATTTCCTGAAAAAACCATGATTTCCAGTCTTTATACATGTTAAGGAGCACATCTCTGGTTTCAAGGTCTTCTTTTAAATTAAAACCTTAAGACCTGGATTCCCTGCGAATCTATTCTCCACAGGCCTGGAAGCAGAGGTCTGTGGCCCCATTGGAGCCATGCCTGGGAGGTTATCCCCACCCACTGTTTGGTTCCATCAGATAATTATTTACCACCTTCTCTTTTCTCAAAACAAACACCTAAAGCTTGTCAAGTGGAAATGCACTCGAGAAAGGCTTAAGTGGAATCAGTTCTACTTCTAGGATGGTTGCATCATCTGAGATACTTGGCCCTCCACCCCTATAAAGTAGACATGAGATACTCATTCCCTTCCCTGCCCCATTCCCACTGAGGCATAGAGAATTAGAATGAGGTGTTGAGGGGATTCTAGGATATGGTTGTTCTGGCTATCTATTATTGCATAACAAAATTTAAAATAACCATTTTGCCATACCATGATCTTGTGGGTCAAGTGTGCACTTTTAGCACCAGCATGCCCAGCAGCTGTGGGGATTGGAGGTGTCTCCTGAAAGGGGACCTGGGGGTGCTCTTAGGCACTGGCCAAATGTGGAAGTGTCTTAGGAAGCAGTGAAGTAAGCTTACTCGCAGCTGGTGGTAAGAGGAAAAGCCTCATAGAGGGGGTGGGAGAAGAGGAGGAATTGTCATTTGGACTTCTGTTACTCCCAACAACTTTCAAACGAAAAGCAGGACTACATGACTTCCAACTCATTGGCTCCCATAGTCCAGAGTTTGCACGTAAGAGGTCAACCCACACAGAGGTGGACTCTTCTTCTGGTTGTCATCTAACATCCTGGCACAGAGAATCTGGGCTAAGTCTTTAGCTCACTGAACAAGAGGCAGGGGAGAGTGAGGAGAGCTCCCAGTGCAGATGTGGCTACCAGGGCCACGGAGGGAGGGGGCAGCTGTCACAGAAGTGGGAACTCTTGTGACTGGAGAGATACTCCACAAGGAGCCACTGTAGAAGTTATTGAGTGATTGAGCCAACATCCCCATCATAAACAAACAACCCCAGCTCCTATACCAAGAGGAGCCTTTGCAGTAGGGAACCGACCAGTAGATCTGGAGGGCATGGCCTTGAACATATTCCAAAATCAGAACAAATCTATGCAAAGCCCCAGTGGCCTCTTTCCCAATGTACCATAATTCCTTTGCACTGAACTGTACGTTCATTTGATCACTAAGTAAACTCTGATTCTACTGTGCTGGAACAGCCAGGGCCTCTTTCTGCCACTTTTCAAATGTTATGAAATCAATAATAAGCCATGTTCATTTTTGCAAAACATTTTTTTCTTTACATGGCTGATTTAGGGGCAAAGTAATCCTTATGTTTCTAAGTCATTGACATTTAAATTAATTCACTGAATTTTGGGTTGGTTTTTTTTTTCAAGGAATCTTTTTAAAGCGCTTAAAAATTTTTTTTTTGCCTCATTCATGTTTGGTTAAATATATAAAATGCCTTCAGAGTCCGATAAAACCTCCTCCCCCCCGAACCACATCACACACACAGTGGTCAGAGATGACTTTATAGTTTGAAAGGTAAAGGGGAAGACGTGATCCTAAGCTTTCAAGCAGCATGAATGTGGTAAAATGACAATGTCGCTGACAAAAATAGGAAAGATTTAGACAGAGCCAGCAGAGAAGGTTGAAAATTTATGATCACAATTTACATGTACAGAAGTTTCATTTTCTCTATTTCTCTATAGCTGAACACTTGTTCATAAGCAACCACCATTGCTGCTGAGGGCAGAAAACATTTCATCTTTCCACTCATGTGTTTAAATTTAGTCTCCTCTGGATAATTCAGGGCTCTCTTCTTTTTCCCCTGTCTGAGGGTTGCTCTCAGTCCTTGCGGAGGGCTTGTGTATCACCCTGACACGGTTCTCGGCCCTCAGAACTCCCACAGTGAAGTGTCATGGCTGGTGCAGCTCATGGGCTGTTCTCAACAGAATCCACGGTCACTCCCTGCTGACAAGCTGCTCACTTCCACCCTCGCGGGCCCTGCCGACCCTTCAGGTGTAGCCAGATGCCCTCTGGTTCCCAGCTGCAGCTGCAGCCCTCTGCACTTTGTCCCCCACTCTTCACACTTGCCCTCTCCTTAATCCCCTACTTTTATTTTTAGATTATCACAGAATTTAATCCCAACCTTGGCACAGATGGTAGGTTTCTGATCATCTCAATTTTCACTAAACTCACCTTTGCCTTTTTTTCTTTTTTTCCTGGATTGTTCTGGGGCATAACCTTGAAGAGAAGGACCACAAAGGCACTCTAGAGAGAGGTCCACAACTCTGTGAAAGGTCCCAAAGTGAGCAAAACCAGAAGAATCCAAGTGGGCAGTATGCTTTTCCTTAAGGAGAAAGTGAAAAATTTCCTTTTTGGAGGGAAGGGGTGGGCAGTAAACTAGATCATAGTTTAAATGTACTATGAGAAAGAGGGGAAAAAAAGAATGTTGCAAAGCATTAAGCAGAGTAAAATCCCCATAAAATTATGTATAATATGCCTATCTCTCTATTTATATAGCTGTCTCCCCAGATAGGATGAACAGCAAAATGCCAATAGTTGTTGTATGGCTATCTATGAGTGATGAGGTTACAAATGATTTGTAATCTCTTTTCAGTGCATTTCTGAATTTTCCACACTTTCTAGATGAGCTTGCAAAAACAATAGTAAGACATGGTGGTTAAGAGCAAAAGAGCTTAAGCTCTGGGGTCAGACTGCCTGGATTGGAATCCTGGCTCTGCCACTCTGTACATATGTGACATTAAGGGCACAGTTTCACCCTCTGTACCTTGTGTCCCCTATCTGTAAGATGAGATTACATGGGACCTGCAACCTTGGGTGGTGTGGAGGGCTAATGAGTAAATACACGTGAAGGACTTAGAACTGTGCTTGGTACATACTAAGTACCCAGAGGGGTTGTGATTATGTATTCTTTTGGAAATCAGGAAAAAAAATCTTGAAAATAAGCTATGGAAGTCCTGCATTTAAATCTATCATAAGGCAAAGAGGCCTGAGTAAACTGAATAATTACATGTGAATCTACATCTTATGCAAATACAAATTCTCAAATCTTGGATATCTTAAGGGAAGACTCACTTATGAAAAAAGATTTCATAGTGTATTAGCTTTCTATTGCTGTGTAATAACTTGCCACACATTCATCAGTTTAAAACAACATAAATTTATTATCTCACGGTGTCTGCACATGAGAAGTCTGGACATAATATAACCCGGTTCTCTGCTCAGAGTTTTACAAGGCTGTAATCGAGATGTCACATGGGGCTGCATGTGATGTGAGACTCAGGTTCTCTCGCAAGTTCACTAGTGGTTGGCAGAATTCAGGTTCTTGGATTCGCAGGGCTGAGGTCCCATGTGCTTGCGAGCTGTCAGCCAGGATCACTCTCAGCTCTGAGAGGCTGCCCCTTTGCAAAGGAAGTTAATAACGTAGCTATTTCTTTCTTAAGAACTGCTGGAGCAAGCTCTCTACATTTAAAGGGCTCACCTGATTATGTTGGGTCCACCCAGGATAACCTTGAGTAACTCAAAGTAAACTAACTAGAGTCCTTAATTACATATGCAAAATCTCTCTTATCATAGAATGTAACACAATCATAGAAGTGGTATCCAATCACATTCACAGGTTCTGCCCTCACTCAGGGGACAGGATTAAGTAAGGCCTCTACATCAGGAGACAGTAATCTTATCATTCTGCCTACCACTCATAGAAATGCTTAAAAAAGAAAAAGTCTTCAAACTAAACACCAGATAGTATTGCAAAAGAGAATTGATGTGACTTGGTCCCAAAGTGATTCACCAAATAGGCACGACTATATAGTAGAAGTTCATAGATGAAGAGTAAGCTGTGGGTTGAAGCATTTTTTGTTTTGTTTTGTTTTTGAGGGAGAGGGGCTTGATATTCAACATTTTTCTCCTGGCCTTCACACTCAGAATTTGGAAAGGAAAACAAATTACTCCACTACCATACCCCTTCTCTCATATAGTAGTTGTTTTTCAATGTTAGTGTAGAGGACAAAGTCCCCACCTGAATCTTTCCCTGGACAAAGTCCATCTAAGACCAAGCATAAAACTGGAAAGACCGTCACAAGCAACCATTTCAGGACACTAAAAATCAACCAATGGCACACAATGAATTGAGGAATGTTTATTCTTGAAAAACTGCTTGAACTTCAGGAAGAACAGTCAGACTCTGACCTTTTTGCCTGAGGCTGCTCCGTCTCCACTTGCCCTCAGCTTAGTGAGAAGGTCTAAAAGGGCAAAAGGGAAGATGCAAGGCCCCTTGAGGTCTAGGTTTGGATCTGACATGCTCTCACTTCTATATTCTACTGATCAAAGCAAGGTCACAAGGCCAGATTCAAAGCCTGGAAAATAGATATCACCTCTTCATGGGAGGAAGTATAAAAAGTCTGTGACCATTTTTAATGTACCACACAAGAGGGCTTTATTTTTCTATTCTGTGGGTACCAAAATCTGGGTTCAGAGAGTTTAACCATCCTGCCAAATACAACAGCTCATAAGTAATAGAAGCAAGATTTGAATCCAGGTCTGTCTGAACCACAAATTCTTCAGTCTCTGCTGTACCATAACTTCTCCCTTCTCTTTCCTCCCTTCCACTCTCTTTTCTTCTCCTACCCACTCTCCCTATCCATGTCCAGACTGAGAGTAGGATGCAGAAGAAAAAGTGAAGTTTCAGTGTTCATACCTGGGCTGTGTGCTGCCATCTCTGGCTTGATAACTAATACCTTAGGGAAACAAAGCTGGCTGTAGGATCATTTTGGGTGATTGTTTTCCTACCTTTCTTTCTTATTTCCTTTTCTCTTCACCAACATGAGAAAGATCTGGGATAAAAGTTGTTGATTAGAATTACAACATATAAAACTATATCCTCTGCTCCCACCCGATGAACGAAATCTGAGGACAGAATTTAGGTGTTTGTGGAGGGGCATTGGGTGGGGAGAGAGGGATCAGGTGAGGAATGCACTTGATAATGTCATGCTGGTCCAACAGGGGTGCAGGGGCCCGAATCCAGGTGTGGTGTGACTCTAAAACCTGTGCTCTACGCTTCTCCAGGGCCCAAACCAGAAACAAGAGTCATCCTTGATTCTCACATTTCTCCTCAATTTATTAATAAATCCAATCGGGTCAGCCTCCATAACAGATTCCAGATTTGCCCATTTTCCTCCATCCCCACTGCCACTCTTTACTCTATCCAATCAGCGGTCACCTCTCTCCAGGACCAAAATAGCCTCCTTCTTCATCTCTCCGACCCCAAGATCCTTCCTCCTCATGACAGCCAGCATGATATTTTAAAGACACACATCAAATAGCAGCAGCCCTCTCCACAAAGCCCATTCACAGTTTCCCATTCCTCTCAGGTTGAATCCCTACCTCTTTCGCCATCTACAAAACCCACAGACCTGACCTCCACCTATGCCTGCATCGCATCTCCTAATGTCAGGTTTTCCCAGTCTCATTGCCGTAAGGTAGGCACCAGTTCCTCCTACCTACAAAGCCTGCCTGGTTGCTCACCCTGCTTGCTCCTTTCTATTATATGAGCCATTTTTGTGTGTGTTCTTCAGAGAAGCCTTCTCTCTCTATCAGCTCTAGTTAATGTTCATACCACCTCGTCCTTGTTGCCCTCTGTTACTTCACCTTGTTCCTTTCTTCATAGCACCTAAAATTATTTATAATTGCATGCGTGCTTACATGTTTACAATCACTTTTCCCTAATAGAGTATGATCTCTGAGAGGGCAGGAATCATATCTGTTTGTTCTCGGCGTGTACTCATAGCTCAGCATGGTGCCTGGACTCAATACATACTGTGTTCCAGTCCCAGCTCCCCTGCTCACTAGCTACATAATTGGCAAGGCATCTAAGCTCTCTGAGCCTCCGATTGCTGGTCTATACAATAATAAGAACAGTAATTCCTACATCTATGAGTTGTTCAGAAGTTTGAATGAGATGATAATGTATGCAAATTCTTTGAAATCTGCAGAGAACATTCTAGCCATGTGATGAATTATTTATGCCCTGACTCAGGGTCAAAAATGGAGTGTAGTCACGCCGACCCTGGTTCTGACAACTGCCAGGTGCTTTCAAGGCTTCTCAATGAAGTGTAGGCTTCAGACAAATGAGAAATCTACTAGACTGCTCTCTGCAGTTGGCTGAATTTCCAGCCAGCACAGATATGATTATAATTAGAGTTTCAAGAGTTCTGTTTCATTTCAAAAGGATTCCGTGGTACAGTCTGCAGTCTACCTGAGATGTGTGTCTAGAAGCTGATTGCTATGGCAGGTGTTTTTATTCTGGCCTATTTGCTTCTTTTCCTACAATATCAGGGGTGTCTGTTTCTATTATACTCATTATTTTCAGTTGCCAGGTGAGAAGAGATTTTCCATATGGGAGATTTTAGATAGTGACCACTGAGCAAAATACGTAGTTCTCACCCACTCTCATCACTTCCTAAGTGAACAGTTGCTTGGACAAACTTGCTTTAGCAGACCCAGGCCTTTTATTAGCAGCCAGAGAATAGTCTATAAGGGGAGGAATTACTCTGCACATGCATTTCTCCAAGGAAAAACATTTTTTTAGCCTGTCAAAACAGTAAAAGCTCTTATTAGAAACTATAGCAAAGTCAATTTCTCCATTCTTGCTGCTAAAGGATTCAGGACGCACCTCATTGCAGACCCTAAATTAACAATCCAATGGGAGTTGAGCTCGCTGGAAATGGGCAGGGATGTCCAAGTGAGCAGGACTCAAATCAAAGCTGAGCCCAACATGGGCGTTTACATATTTCAAGCCCCATTACCCGCTTTTCTGCAGGGTCCTTTTGATCATAATAACTCTTCACTAGGCAGAGTGGCATTCGTGGAAAGATCCACCCAATCTTCAGAGACAGCTGACTTTTTCTTGGTCCCTTTTTATTTATCTAATGATTTCCAATTTTAGCCAGCAGTGCTAAGGAGCCACAAAAGTCATGAGTCCTTGTTGGGATTGCTCTGAGTGAAAGAAAAGCCCACATCTGTAAGTACAAAGGAGCAGGTTGGTCTCAAGCAGCGCAATTCTCTTTGCATTCATCCTTCCACTCCAGGGATGAAAATAAATACATGCCTGTGTTTCAAGTCCATTCTGGGTGCCAGATGATGCAGCTCATTGACAAGACGCCGTAGGAAGTGATTGCTATTCAAGGTCTCGACCCAATCTCCACCGCGTTCTTCGTTGATCCTGAGCTGCACATCGTGACCATTTGCTAGAGAATCTGCTGGTTGACTTAAGAGAGGGCGCTGGTTGTTTCACACCAGGATGAAAAGTGGAGCCTTTTCCTGTAATGAGATGGAACAAACAGTAAGCAATGTCGTCAGTGGGATGACTGAGCCAGAACACAAATTCAGTTGCATCCATTAACCGTTTCCTATGGAGGTCCCCAGCAAGTGACAACTGAAGTGTCCCTCGGTTGGTTCTCCAGTCAGTTGGCTTCAAGTCAGCCAACATCTCTTATCTCCTTCCTCCAAACCAGGCTCTTATGTCAGGCACTCAAAGTTAGAGATACTAAGACCCCATTCCTGCCCTAACTCTAAAATTCTTAAAAAGAGGCTCCAGAAGAGTAGGTAACTTGTTCAGAGTTACACCATTTTAAGTGACTGATCCAGTATTTGAACCTTGTTTAAAAAAAAAGTTTATTTTTTATTCCAAAGCTTCTCCCTTTTCAACTATACCACATTGCATCCTCTTGTCACATTGCAGTATAATTACTTATAATTATTTTCAATTGCAGTTATTAAAATGTATTTCGCTCCACCTAACTTAGCAGGTGATTAGCAGGGACATAAATCAAGGTGTAATAGTGCATTATAAATGTTGAAAATATTCCCATATATTAAACATATTTTATATATTTAAAACAAAAGTGAAATTGGTTTATCTCTGGGTGATTTAAGTGGTGTTTATCTTTTTTACATTGTTGTGTATCTTAAAATTTTTCTGAAATGAGATTGCATTGCATCTATCTTTTTTGAAAAGTTATTTTTAAAATAAAACAAAATATATATGAAAATGCTTTTTAGGCTGTAAAGTGCTAATAAGTATCAGCTACTGAATTCATTGCAATGTAATAAAACCCTCAATGCATGGATTAGGCTAAAAGCACATCCAATCAACCTTGGTAACTGATGTTGATAAATGTCCCAGAAGTAGGTGCTCCCAGAGCAGTAAGACTATGGTTATCAAGATCAAACTGTCTCAGATTTGGTGAGCCCAGCTTTGCCCAGCCTTCCCAGAGGGTACAGAACAAACGAGGCCAGAGCCTGCTCAAATGTTGCAGTGTCTAGAAAGGTGGAAATCTCTCCCTCTTTGTTGGCAATCTCTCATTTTATGGGAGGTTTAAAGAAATGCCCAATTGTACTATTCACATCTGTTATCAGCCACTTTCCCTCAAGGATTCCTAGTGGGAATTTGGTTTTAATGACACTGCATGTGAACTTGGGTCCCCAGCTCCTTGAGCAGGTGGATAGCAGTGAGCTTACTTCTGGGCCAGGCACCCTGGAACTTCTTTACTTTGGATGTAATCCTTCTTTTGCCTCCTTGGAAACCAACCTCTGCCAATAAGTGCTACTCCTCCTATCCAAATGAAGCCTAACAATTTCTTCTCAGACTTACTTATCTTTGACCAACCAACCTCTTGCGTATAGAAGAGTCCCCTCCCTTTGGACAAAGGAGGTTTGGGCTTCCCTAGCAGTTTAGGAGATGAAGGCTGGTGATAGAAACTTCTAGGGGTATTAGCCTAGCAGTTCTGAGCCTTCACACTTATCATACATCAAGGTAGCTTAAGGAATATATTCCTAATTTAATCCAAGGTTCCTTCTAGACACTTATCATATTGGTACATGCTTTCAAGCAGAGTGCTTTATAGCTGGGAGGTAAAATAATATTTTACAATAGTGTATGATTTCAAAGGCACCTTCACTTGCACTTTTATTTCATTTAATCATCACAGCAGCCCTTTGGGAAACTTATTTACTTTGCAGTGAGGAAAACAAGGCTTAGAAAGGATGGGTGGTAAGTCCAGGATTCAAGGGCAAGACTCAATCCCAGGTCTTCTGACTCCAAATGTTGGGCAATTTCCGCTGCTTTTCTACAATTAAAAATCTGACCCTAGGTCACGGGCTGAGAATGTGTAGGGTGAGAATGATCTTACTCACAGTGAAGCTGTCCTGCAGAAGGGAAGGAGAGGGGACAGGAAAGGAGCCACTGTCCACTGAGCTCCTCCTCAGTGGTGGCTGTCTTCCATGCACCATCTCCTGTAAATGTCTTCCATGCACTATCTCCCCATTTACAGGAGATAGTGATCAAAAAGAAATGGAAATAAAGCAAGATTCAATTACTTCCCCGAAGTCACATAGCTTACAAGTGACAAAGGTAAGCTGATAACCAGTCTTTCTGACCCCCAAATACACAATCTTCTTACCACACTTCATATTTCACTACGACTCAGTGCATTTACATGCATGGTTGATTATAAAAAGCATGGCAAAGACAAGTTCTCTGTTTTAGAAAGGTTTGTGTTTTTAAGGACACACATATATCCCCTTTCTTTCCCCCAGCCCTCCAGCACAGCTTTCCATGTGACGTGGCTGATTTCTGCTCCCTTGCAGGGTGTGTGCTGGTGGTGTCTGTGATTGAACAGCTTGCTCAAGTTCACAACTCAACGGTCCAGACCTCAATGGAGAGACTGTGCAGCTACTTGCCTGGTAAATACAGAAAGGCTCACTTGGCTGTGGGTCTGCGTTTTTTTTTCATTCATGAGCCATCACGAGTGAGTTTATACCCTACATGTGCTCACAGAGGAGAATCTGATTGTGTTATTTCTGTGAGTTGATATTCTCATGGATCTCATAGAAATTAAAAGGAAGACACAAAAAAATACTCGAGGCATTTTTTTCCCCCTGACATTCATTTTCTCTCATGGCAGAATGAGATTGTTGTGGACATTTAGGGAATAAAATGTAGAATGGCCGATTGTTGTTTTATGTGTCACATTTATAATGATTTGCCCACCTGGTGACCATGGCCTTAAGTACCGAGAAGGTCAAAATTATGAATAATGAATAATTTTCAATGATTTATGTTAATTTAACCACATACACATTCTCAGATGCAAGCACCTCCTTTCTAACACAGAGCTTTATTTAGGCTGAGGAGACAATGGATCTTAAAACTCCAAATGGGAAAATAATCTGGGGACATTCCATTGATTTGAACTGGATTTCTATAAAATCCTTTACACATCCTGCAAAAGGAGGAAATGATTGGTGGTTTAAACAAATTGTATAGTTTTTTACACTCTCAGCAGAAAAAAAATACTGACGCTATTTCTCTTATAGAATACTGTTAGGTGTACAATCACAATGAGTAAACTTCGAGAGTCAAATTTTCATTCACTTAATGTTAAGGAACAAATTCTTCAAAGATGCCTACATTATTATTTTTAAGTAAGGTAGTTGGACTCATGACAATTTTATATTTGATTTAACAGACATTGTGTCAATGGCATAAAAACATTTTCAGAAAATTTATTGCATGCAGTCTCAATGTATGCTCATAAGCTCATTTTTTTAGAATTCAAAAATAAAGACTGGGAGAGGATAATACACAAATACATGTGTTTGCAATGCCCCAGTTTGACCATTGCTAAGATTTTGACATATTTCCACAGAATTAGAAGGTAACAAATAAACTTGAAACGCCCTTTGGCCTCCCCCACTCCCAGTTACATTTTCCTACCACCTCCCTAGATGGAACCACTCATAGGAACTTGATGGGCATTGGGTTTGGCGAATTTTATACTTTTACATTCACTTGTATGAATCCATAGACTATGTGTAGTATTGTCTGTGGATAATTTTTTAACCTTTTCTTGATAAAAGGAAACAAATAAAAAAAAAACAAAATAAATGTAGAGCTTTATCAGTTATTGAAAGGTGAACACCCTTGTAAACATAGCACAGGTCAGGAAAGAACAGATAGGTAGCTGCTCCAAAAGTCCCATCCACATGCCCCAACCCATCATAAATTCCTCCTCCCCCCTAAAAAAACAACATCCTGAAGATTACTATAATCATTTCCTTGTATTGCTTTATAGCTCTATCACCCAACTGCGTATCTCCAGACACCATAGTCTTGCCCAGTTTTTAAATTTTTGATGTGTCTTTTAAGTCGATTTTAATCTACCAGTTTCCTTTCCATCCCTTCCTTTTCCTTGTAATTTAGCTGTGGAATCTGTCGTGTAGAGTTTCTGCATTTTGCTGATGGCATCCCTGTGGTATGATTGAATATGTTTCTCTGTGCTCTGTATTTCCTGAAAATTGGCAGCTAGATCCAGAGGCTTGATGAGACTCCAGTTTGATTTCTTTGGCAAGGCTGTAAGTGATGGTGTTGTCTTTCAACAGGAGGCCATCATAAGTGGTTTTCTCTTTTTTATTTTTGTGATATTAGCAGCTGTTGATGCTCTATGACTAGGTCTATCAGTTCATTGGAGGTTGCAAAATGGTGCTATTCTAATCTATCAATTATATTTCCTTTAGTAGTTGAAATATATTAGAGACAGTTTCCCTCATCATCATCATAGCTTAGGGATGTTTTTCCCCACAGTTCCTAATGGTACTATTATTCATTCTAAGAAAGGCAGGATAAATGCTTGATTCTTTTGTTTTACTTGCCAGTTTTCAGATAACTCATTGCCTTTACAGTATCATCCCAAAGTAGTCACTTGGTTTTCTTTAAAGTATCATTATGAACTCATGAATTTATACACATTTGATGAGTTTCAGACTACTTCATTTATTATCCCTTTAAAGCTCAAATTCTCTCATCTTTGACCAGTAGGAACTTCAAGTTGGCTCCTGGGTCCTTTCCACATAAGTCTAAGTAGTCTTTGTAGCTTCCTCACTAACTAGTGTGACAAGTTGTTCCAGCCTGTCTTGTACATTTCCAACCCCAGGCTTGAAATCAGTCATTTCTTAGAAGCTCTGGTTTCTTTTAGTGGGAAATAGTATTAAGACCATGATCTGGGTGCATAGGAATGTCATTGCTACTCAGTTGGTCATTCTTTCTAGACTTCTTCTGTTGACAATGATAGAAAATATATATATATACATTTACATATATTATTTTAATATAAAATATATGAGTTCATTCTGACACTTCAAATTCAAATTCAGGACTGCAGGATTTTTTTTTCTTAGCTTCTTCTGTATCATATCTGTATCTTCTTCTTTCCACACCCAAAGTCCTAACTCTCAAGGACAGGGGGATTGATAGAATTAAAATATCTCATAATTACTCATTTACCTATCCTTCTTTACACACATGATAGCCTCATTTCTCCATTATTTGAGTATATGGCCATTATGTACAATATATACATTCCTTTTCATCTTCATTTAGTTTTAGTTCCATCAGCAACTGTAAGATTGATGTTCACCACCAGCCCTTATGCAGATGTCTCTCTAGTCGAGGTGCTGTCTAAAGTTCATTCCTCGGGAAGGACTCATGGGAACAATATTCCCTGAATTCTTGCACATTCATAACAAGCTGGCTTGTCCTTTATATTAGAAAGTCAGTGTTTTTCCGGATATAAAACTCCTTGGCAGGGACTTCCCTGGCAGTCCAGTGGTTAAGGCTCAGCACTTCCACTGCAGGAGGTTCGGGCTCAATCCCTGGTCGGGGAACTAGGATCCCACATGTCACAGAGTGTGGCCAAAAAAAAAACCCAAAGAAACCTTGGCACAGTTTCTTTCCCTAAGTGTCTTAAATATGTTATTTAAAAGCCTAATGATAATCTAATTTTCTTTTTCTTATAAGTCACTTGCTGTTTTTACATAGTTCAAAGGATTTTTTTTTCCTTCTATAAAATTTAGTCATCTAACTAGACTATGTCTTGGTGTTGGCTGTTGTATATTGACATTCTCAGGCATGCAGTGTGCTCTTATTCTCTCATTTTGAAACTAATATGTGGTTTCAAATACATTTTTTATAATTTCAGGAAAGTTTTTAGTATTTGGTCAGTTTCCTTGATTTGGTTTTCTTTGTCAGGGATTTCTAATAACCATATTTTAAACCTTCTTTGCCTGTATTCACGATTTTGCCTATCTCTTGAATGAATACTTTTTATCACTTCATTTATTTTCTATCTTGAAAGTTTTCCTCTTTTTCATATTCTATTTCTCTTAAAACGACAGCTATTGTATTCCCTTCCTCTTGTGTTCATTCTAATTTAGATTTCATTACTTTTATAATCTTGTTTTCTTCCCTGAGTTCTTTTATTTCCATACCTGAGTTTTTCCAATTCTGATTTCCGTTGTTCTTTCATGTCTTATACCATTTTATTAATGCTTCTCACTCATTTTAAAATACTGTTATGTTTTAATCCTTTTTTTGGCATGATTTTCTGGCATGCTTTTGCTATCTGTAAGGATGTGATTCTGTTCCTTATTCTTTTTTTTTTTTCTTATAATAACTTTGTATGGGAGTTGACCTAGATACATATCTGTTGCTCATTTTTATGTGAAATTAGTTTTCAAAAACTCTTAGAAAGAGAAGTGGCTCAGGGTAGCTTCTCCAAATGCACAGAACTCCTTCTTCCATTGTTTTTGTGTAGCGTTAAAAAGTAAGTAAATAAACACATGGCTGCTTGCATTTTGAAATTTTCTGGTTCTGTCCCTCTGCACACTTTTACCTGGATTTTCTCTTTACTTTGCTTCTATCCAACTCAGTTTTGATTCCAAACCCACTAGTTTCCCCTCAGTGTGGACCCTGTCCTGGAAGGGAGGTCTGGTAGATCAATTTCTAGAATTTGTAAATGCCTGACCACTCAAACCCCTTAGTCCTTATGACCTTGAGTCCTTTGCACTCATCTGCTACTGCAGTGAGAAAAACCCTCCCAGTTTCAGCTGATTTTAATATAAATCTGGGGATGTTCTTCATTGGCCCACCATACTTTGTCGTCAATACCTGTGGGCTATTTTGGAGATTCTGCTATTCATCCCTTTGCTTCCCTTTACTTTCTCCCACACTGATGTTGATAACCCTTAAGTCTCATGATTGTGAGTGTTTTATCTTTGCCTTAATTGTATTCTGGGGTTCGTGGAGATATCTAGTTTTGTTGTAAGTATCGTCCATGGGGTTTTGGTTTTCCTATCTAGAAGCTCTATTTTTTTTTTTGTAGAGATTCAGTGAAATTCCCAAACTCTGCTGCCTCCACCATCATCTTTCCAGAATCCTCCCTTGTGGGGACTGTAGTTTTACATCAATGTTTCCTGTATATACGACTCTGCAACTTCTGCTTTTCACTCACCATTATGTTTTTGAGATCTATATGTGTCAAGACATATATAGACTTAGGTCAAGCCTCTTAATTACTCTATAGTCCTTCACCATATAAACGTCCCATATTTTATTTATCCATCCCCATTTTTATTGGACATTCAAAATCTATTATAAACCTTGCTTTATATTTTCACATCTCTGAATTAGAGAAAGAAGAATGTTATTACCATTTTACAAAAAGGAAGAAAAATTAAAAAGTCATAATCGTTATTAAGACTTGTTTTGATTGTTGTCATTTCTGTGTAATAGACCACACTGACAGATATCACCATTTTTACCTTGAGTTTGATTTTCTCTTTTTAAGCAAAGTTGTGTTGTTCAAAGATGAAAGGCTGAGTAAAAAACTTATTTCTCAGATGATCCTGTCCCAATGTACCAGCAAAATACAAAACAACATGAACCAAGATTGCTGGTGTTCAAGGTTCCACCTTGGCTCCTTTTGACTCATAACAGAAAATTTTAGTCTGCTGAGGTAAAATGAGAGGTTGAAAAGTCAGATGCTGGCAAAATAGAGGCTAGCACTTTGCCAAGGGAAGGAAAGTCGGTATTTCAGTGGAGAGTTACCTTTTAATTGGAGGTATTTCAAAGGATTAATAAGGCTATTTGGAGTTATTTTCATTTTATTAATTAATATTCACCTCTAGATAGAAATAAAGTACTCAGTTCGGATTAAAGTCTCTTTCACCTGACAGACATAAGGGCAGGGTTGGCGTTACTGTTTCCATTTTGTGGATAGGAAAGAGTGCACAGAATGGTCACGTGAATTGTATAAGGTGACAAAGATAGTCTGACCCTTAGCTAAAGATTTCTCCTTCTAGAAAACATAATAGGCCTGGTCCACAGTGACTGCCTGCACCCAGTATTGCCTTCTGTCTGGTGAGAATGGGAGAGAGAGGAAGTCAAAATGTGCACAGCAACAGTTATTATTTAAAAAATTATTTTTAAGTAGTACTGCTTTTATCTCCAAAGCTAAACAAGTATATAAAACGTAACCTTAGCAGAGAAACCATGCAAGCAACATTCTTGAGAATAATCACTCAGTAAATCATGTGGGCCTTTCTGATGCCTGGGAAGACAATTTTTTCGAATTGTGCAAAGTATTTCTGACCTTCAGTTTCACCGACTGCATTTGCCTCTGGCTCTCACTAGTAAACACCTTGGAAGAATCTCAGAATTGTTAATGGAAAAATGATTAATGGAATCATTCTCACCAGGGGTCAGTAGACTCATATGCCCTCAGATTCTTGCTAGTATTTCAGTTTACTGGGTCACCTGTGCAGAAATCTTACCTCCATGGAGTATGATAGCTAAAAACTCATGTCGTCTTAAAATGAGGAAGGCAGCTCTCCTCACATTCTGTAGGTTCTGAAAATCTACATGCAGCCAGAACACATAGCTACAAAACTATCTCAGTGGTCAGTTCACCTCACCGTGCTGCAAACTTCTAATGAGTAGTTAGTGTATACCTGCCATACCTGAGGTAGATGAGGCATCAAATAAAATGTCCTAAGTACGTTGAAATGCATACTACAAATAGTTTGGGCTTTTGGGGTAGAAGACTTTAATCTCTTACTGAACCACTGTGCTCTTGGGCAGCCTTACCTTACCTCTCTAAACCTCAAAGTTCCTTCCCATAGAATGAGGGTAAAAATAAGCACCCCCTCAAAAGTTTCTTATGAGAAACGAAGTGATGATAAACATAAAAGTGACTTACAACTTGGGATGTTCTCGATTTTATTTACACCCACATATGTGGATACACCTATTGCTCCTTTTTTAACCTTCCTTTGCCCTTGGGAATGGCCATACTTTTTTTTTTCCCTATGCTGTTCCAAGTCCTTTTGATTCTGTAGAAATTAAATGCTCTTGTACCTTCCTGGTCACGGGCAAGGTTTAACTGTATACATTTTATATGAGATAGGTTACTAGCACTATGTTAGTGCCAGTCTTTTCTTCAGTTGTAGCGGTAACAGGTTACCATCTGATCATGGCTGACTGGGCCCTGTCTGGCTTTTTCTAGAGACTTTGCCTCTTTCTGCTCTGCACCCTTCTGTGTTGATCTAAAGTTTAGCTCTCAGAGGCCCATCTCTTGTCCCACATTAGCCATCTCTGCAGGAGCCTCTCATTCTTAACCATCACAGAATCTGTTTGAGAAAACTGATTGCTCAGATGGCCCTGCACAGAGGGTGAGGAGAACATTGCTGCCACTCACTTCAACTTGAGCAAAATAACGTTCTATAAAAAATACACACACACACATGCAAATACCTCTTATTTTACCAGAAAAAAGAAAAATGTTCTCTGCCTTTCAGGCAGCACTGCAAGTATATCAAAGAACACCCTGGTGTCGATTTTTAAATTGCTCTGCTCTCGGCTAAACTAGTTTTACATTAACGATACTGGAAACTCATTTCCAAAGTGCTTTGCAAGTTCACGTAATTTTGAATGTCAGTTACATAATCCTCCAAGCTTCCAAGACAGTGAAGGGAACTGAACTGAATCCTACTCCTACATTTTTCAGATGAGGAAACTGAAACCCAGAAGGGGAAGCAGCCTGACCAAGGTCAGACGCCAATTAGCTGGTGCTGAAACCCTGGTGTCTGAGACT
This sequence comes from Neophocaena asiaeorientalis asiaeorientalis, assembly GCF_003031525.2. Lineage (NCBI taxonomy): Eukaryota > Metazoa > Chordata > Mammalia > Artiodactyla > Phocoenidae > Neophocaena > Neophocaena asiaeorientalis. The sequence goes on along the minus strand of NW_020175489.1, from coordinate 308,370 downwards.
TGGGACATCAGAGCTTTTTTGACACCCCTAAAGAGGAACACCCAAGGGGTGCTGTTTTTATTTTATAACAGTTGCATTGATATTTAATCCACATGCCATACAATTCACTCATTTGAAGTGTATGATTCAGTGGTTTTGAGTGTATTCACAGAGCTGTGCATCCACCGACACCATTAATTTTAGAACATTTTCATTATACCAAAAAGGACCTCCATGCCCCTTAGCCGTCACCTCCCAAACATCCATTCTCCCCAGCACTAAGCAACCACTAATCGACTTTATGCCTCTGTGAATTTGCCTATTCTAGGCATTTCATGTAAATGGAATCGTAGAAATACGTTTCTTTCACTTAGCATAATGGATGTAAGTTCATCCATGTTGTAGCATGTATCAGAAAGTCATTACTCTTTATAGTTGAATAATATTTTGTTGTGTGTAGATAGCCCATTCTGTTCATCCACTCAGTAGTTAGTGGCCATTTGGGTTGAGGTATTTCCACTTCTTTGCTATTTTATATAATTCCTCTATGAACATTTATGTATAAGTTTTTGTGTGGGTATATAAATATTTGAATTCTTTTGGGCCTAGGAGTCGGCTTATTGGCTCACATAGCAGCTCAATATTTAACCATTTGAGGAACTGTCAGACTGTTTACCAAAGTTGCTGTACCATTTTATACACCCACCAGCAGAATATGAGGATTCTGATTTCTCCACATCCTCAACAATACTTGTTGTTATGCTTCATTTTGTAAAAATAAAAGTAACCACCTCTTTTTTAAATATAAATTTATTTATTTTATTTATTTATTTTTGGCTGTGTTGGGTCTTCATTGCTGCACACGAGTTTTCTCTAGTTGTGGTGAGCGCGGGCTACTCTTCGTTGTTGTGCACGGGCTTCTCATTGCAGCGGCTTCTCTTGTTGCAGAGCACGGGCTCTAGGCACGCGGGCTTCAGTAGTTGTGGCTCACGGGCTTAGTTGCTCCACGGCATGTGGGATCTTCCCAGACCAGAGCTTGAACCCGTGTCCCCTGCATTGGCAGGTGGATTCTCAACACTGCGCCCCCAGGGAAACCCTTATCTGTCATTTGTATTCTCACATATCATCGTGGGTATCAAGTGGTATCTCACTGTAGTTTTTATTTACATTTCCTTTAACAGCTGATGTGTTTCATGTGCTTATTGGCTGTTTGTATAACTTCTTTGGAGAATATCTATTCAGATGATTTTTGAAAACGTTTGGTACAATTCACCAGTGAAGCTATCTGGTCCTGGGCTTTTCTTTATGGGACATTTTTGATTACTAATTTAATCTCTTGTTGTATGTCTATTAAGATTGTATATTTATTCTTGAGTCAGTTTTGGTAGTTTGCCTTTCATTTGCTGCCATGCAGATATCATAGTATTTCCTTATCATTCTTTTTATTTCTGTAAGGTCAATAGTAATGTAAGATTAGTTTTAAGTCCCTACTTCAAAAGCATAATGTGTTTGAAGTCTCATGCTTTATTGCAAAAAAAAGTCCCATGAAACTATCTATTTTAATATAAAAGTAATATTTACATTATTTACCGTTGAGTAAAATTGAAGTACCAGAGAGTTTTCCCATATTTATCCTGAATAGTGCCTATTCTCCAAGCAACTGGTAGCCCAGTTTGAGGTAAATATGACAAGAAAAATTTTTCTCAGGGAGGGTTTCCCATCTGTCCCCAGGACAGTCCGTCCGTCCTAACCATGCAAAAGCCCTCCATAGAATTACCAGGTTTCCATAGTCGGCTGACAAACTGGAGAAACAGGACCAGAGATTTAACAGGTTTCCTTGTCCAAACAGACCAATCCATAAAGCCTTCCTGTATTTTCATAACAGGGGAAGCAGGAAGGAGGTTGTCTAGGCCATGGGTTTTCATGTGTGTGTGTGTGTGTGTGTTCTCTGGTGTAGATGGCAATGCAGGGACACCTGTGACAGTTAGTATCCTTTTATGTCTGGAATACCAACAGCAACAATTAAATAGCCAAAGTAAAGTCTTTTTTCCCCAAATGAACATCAGAGGAGAATATTTTTAACAAAGCAATATTTCAGATTATTTACTTTAAAGCAAGTCCTGTTTCTGTCGTCATCAACAAATGAGATCCTTTCCAACATTCAGACATTCCCTGCTGTACAAAAGAAAATGAGACTCCAGAATTTAACTGTATTTTTATCAAAAATTAGTGATCTTTAACATCTACAGTAAACAAAGTGCCGTTTACATAAACCTGAGATGGAAATGATATTTTCATGCGTACACTAACTAACATTTCTCCCAAACCTTTACAATTAATCGCTTGAATTAATAATAAATTAAGCACTTAGCTTCAGTTCCTAGTAAAGATCATTATTAACTCGTGTGTTAAATTCATCATAATGAAAAATAATTTATTTCCCCTGATTTTTCTTAGAAAAACTGTTCTTGAAGACCACCTGCTACTTAGTGGTAGGCATATTTGGACCAGACATCATAAAACTGTGAGTATGCCAGCACATTAATCTGATTTGGTTGCTGGGACATGATGGGGGGGAAGCAGGAAAACTGGGAGGTAGCTGGCTCCATTTCCAGTTGGATGTACTTTTTGTAAAAGGGCGTAATATCTCTCCAGTTCTTGTTAATAGTGGAAAATTCAAACCTGACTCAGATCCTTTGTGATCCTAGGCAAAGGCTCCCTTTGAATTACAGTGTGGTAACCTGGCTCAGTTTCTCTCCAAGAGGATTTCAGAAGGAATTTCACCAATAATGCCAACAAGGGACAAGATCCTAGTGGCGGGACATGGGAATTTGACCCTTTCTCCCGCGCTTGCCCTACACTCCTTCCTGGGTTCTCGGGCCACGTGCTTCTCAGGTTCTTTCCTTCTCTCCTCCCACCTGCTGCTTTCCCGGCCTTCTCTCCAGCCCCACCCCTCCAGGTCCTGTATGTGCGCCATTATCATTACCTGTCTGCTTCCTTTCTTTCTTTTCTCTTTTTTGAGCTCAGAGCAGTGGATCAGATAAATCATATTCCTGTTCATGGCATTTTCTCATCAAGGATTCATACATGGCTTTCTTGTATTTCTTATTTAGTTATTTACCTAGTTACTTTGAATACTGTAATTAGCTTCCAAATTACCACCCAAGGCAAATTCTAGGTCCTTGACAATAACTTACCCTGACCACACGGTCCTTCTCTTCATTCTCAAGCTTTTCTCCACCCGAGTAATAAATCCCATGTTTATCTTTCTCTTGTTTCCTTTTTCTATAGTCTTTATATATATGTATTAATATGATAAATTATAATCATAAAAATAATATATGCTAATACAATAAATAATTATTAATATATTAATTTTATATATTCCTTTAAAGCGTATTTTAAAATTCTGGTTATTTCTTTACTTTATGAAGAGGGTATCACATTGTTCATAATCTTTGGGGACTTACCACTTAAATTTGTATGTCTAAGATTCATCCATAGATTTGTGTCACTGCTGTAGTTCATGCACTCTGACTGCACACAATATTCCATTGTGTCTCTACAAGAGTCTATTTCTTCACTCTCCCATTGACGGGTGTTTGGGTTGTTTTCTGGTTTTGCACTGTCCACGTGACACTTGTGAACAGTGCTACTGTGAACATTCTTGCATAGTTCCTATTTTATATGCCTCATATAAATATAGAGAAGCTAACCCCACAGAAGGGTAGCCTGCAGTTACAGAATTCTAAAGACAAAAGGAACTTAAAATGATACAGACCCGAGGGATGATCAGTGTTCCATCGTGCTGTGCGCCTGCCTCTATTTATATTGCCCTCCCTTTACTGTGGTCAGTGATTTTTCCTGGGCCCTGGACTGGGAGTTTTTGGAAGGCAGGGACCCCTTCTTCTTAGCTCATATCTCTATTACTGCCACTGCCTCCTAATAGGACCCCAGCCCTGCAGGATTGCCCATTGCCTTGCAAGTCCATAATCCACATCCTAGCTGGCTAGATAGCTTTTTAATGCAAAACTAATTATGGCAATCTCCAACATAAAATTTTCACACCCTTTGCAGGATTCCTTAGCCCCCTACACAAAGCTCTTTATGAACTGACCCCTGAGGACATTTTCAGACTCATCCCCGGCTGCTCCACAGCACACCATGCTCCAAACCACTTGTAATTCTCCCCACACATCAGAAGGTTTTTGCCTCAGGACCTTTGCATGAGCTGTTCACTCAGCTTGGCACATCCAAAACCTGTACCCCCAAAATATCTTACTTCTTTGAACCTCAGCTCCAGGGTCATTTCCTCTGGAAGCTTTCCTGACCCTCCCTAGGCTAAGATAGATACCCCCAACACACACACACAGACACACACACTCTTCCTGTCCTGTGCAAACCCCTAGCACTTGCGAACAGCACTTATCATGTCTGTTTGTGCTTTAAGTCTCCATTCACTTTTTTGAGTTGATAACTAGATTGAAAGACTTCTGAGAACTAAGACTACACTTATTCATCTTAAGCAAAATACTGAATATGTGGAAGGAAGGAAGGAAGGAAGGAAGGGAGGGAGGGAGGGAGGTAGGGAGGAAGGGGAAGCAGGGGGCTTTGTATCTCCAGGGCTTGGTGCAATACTTGAGCATAGAAAGCCTTTAGTAAACATTTGTTAAATTGATTAATTCTTTATAAAAATTAAAGTATCACTACAGATGAACTAAAGAAAAGAAAACAATTTAGCCTATTCAATGAATCTGTTTACACACCTAGTCTGAGCCAGGTGCTCTGGGGGAAACACCAGCTTGGCCAGAGAGGTTTTCCTGGGCCTAGATCAGGGAACCAGAGAAGTTAAGTGGAAAACAGTCACAGAAAAAATGGGTCTGGCAAGCCACTGAAAGAGGCTGAATAGGTGGTGGGGAGGGGAAGAAAGTTTTTCCTTTGAGAGTCATAAGTGACTAATGCTCCTTAGTATGGGGGAGGCCACGTTGAAGAAAGGTAGATATAATAAATGATCCCCCTTTGTGGTTCCGTCCACGGTTAGTTTTGTTTGTGCGTAATTTTCCAGGACCCATATTAGTTGTTTGCTGATAGCAATTTCTCTTCCTATGGCGGCCTCTTCTTACAGCTTATTTTAATCAATCACATGCAGTCCTGGGCTGATGTAGACCCTGAACATGACAACCTTATGATTTAGTTTTACCTGAATTTCAGGCTTCCAATACTAAGTGTTTCCTAACCCAGAGGGCATCCCTCCTCATTATTTCATAGGTCCATTCTCAATGATTCATGGACTAATTATTCAGCAGTTACATTTCCTACCCACAGGCGAACCACAGGATGTCGATAGGAAGTGTGGGACACCTGAGTACTTGGGCATTCATCAGCCCAAGAACCTGGGTCAGGCAGGGCGGGGCTACTTCCGGGAGCAACCAAGCCTAGCCAGTGACCACGTGCTCGGTCTTCCTTGTCTTGACTTCTGTTGTGCCAGAGGTTGCCATAGCAAAGCTGATGCTGGTCTTCTGTTCATCTCACCTTGCTTCATGGTATCTATTTATGCTCTCAATCATAAAATCTTATATTCCAAACTTAGGGAATATAAGATTTCAGAAATCAGGAGAGGCCTAAACTACTAACATGTTTAGAAGAAAAATGCAAAACAGGGTTTAAAACAATTTTGGTACAACTTAAAGGTAACTAACGTATATTTAAATAGCAAAAATATGAAGTACAATACTACAACTGAGCCATTGACAAGGTAATGACAAGATTTATAGAAATGATTAAATTCCTAGTACACTCCAAAGTGTGTGGTCCAGAAGTGAGATAAAAGTGTTAAGTCGTATGAGGAAGATCTTCTTTCAATGTTGTGAGTGTATCTCTGTGGTTATATATTAATGTATAAATTTTCCTTTGAAAGTGATGTCAAAGGTCTAAATCTGAGAGCTTCCTTGTGTGAAAGGCTCTGTCCTTGCTCCCTGCCATAAGCTATCACTCTACCTGTCTGTTCAAACTTAACCCTGACCGTGCTCCCTTCTTTTGATTTATGATGATGACAGTCATCAGCATTGACTTCCTTCTACCATGATCCTAATTAAACTTGTTAGTTAGCTCTGCCGAATGTGTTGAAGCTTCCTCCCCACATGACTCACTCCTGTACAACTCTGTTACCTGTAAAGGTAGTAAAGGATGTCAATTGAAATGTGACCATTTTGGTCTTATTTGCAACTCCAGGAAACAGAAGGCAATGTTGGATGGGAATAGTTATTAAGGGTTTGGAGATTTCCTGAGGATTTCACAAATTGTGTATAGCCCAAGCCTTCTGTCCCAAGGTTGGTTAAGAGCGCACATGCTACTTTGACACTTCTTTGCATCTTGCACATTTCATGGTCTTACACTTGTCTGGATGTCTGAGGCTCAGCACTTTCTATTCTTGTGCAAAGGGGTGCTTCTCAATTCCAGTCTTTTGATGATAAAGCTCTGATCTTAGAGGATTGGGGAGGGAAACCACATACCCACTTCCCCTCTTCTATTTTTCAGTTCAGAGAACACAAGTCTCACTCGCTGAATGAGGGGCCACCATCCCCACTCCCATATTCAAGTTCACTTACTTGAAATTTTGCTCTGTTTGCAGGGGAAAGAGAATAGATCTTGGACACCATATGATGAGTTAGTTCTGGTGGTTCTGAATTGCCACAGATGGGATATTGGCCTTAGGTTGAAAAATAAAAAAGATTAAGCAGAGCCCTATTTATTACCGTCCTGAGTCCACAAAATACCAGATCTCCGCAAAGACAGCAGTCATCAATTAAATAAATGAACCATTAAGTTGAGAACAGATGTGTGAAACCAGCCACCCTCTCCTGATTTACTGACCCTTGGTAGACGTTACTTTGGTAATGGACCTTGTGTGTCACAAACTGCTTGTTCCACAGCTTAGTCACCTTTACGTTACCTTCCCCTCCACCTCCTATGAAGGAACCCTGGGGCCAAGCAGATGACTCATGATGAGCTCGCTTTCCTGTCTTAACTCAGATGCCCACAAAAAGCTGAAAAGCCATCTAGCCAGTTACATTGTTAGTCTCATTCAGCTGGAATGAAATTTGAAAGCCATGATCCCAGCCTCTGTTTTCACATACTAGTGACCATCGAAATATTTTCTCTTTTTTTAATTGAAGTATAGTTGACTTACAATATTGTCTTAGTTTCAGGGGCACAGCAAAGTGATTTGGTTATATATATATTCTTTTTTATTATTTTCCATTATAGTTTATTACAAGATATTGAATATATTTCCCTATGCTACACAGTAAAACCTTGTTGTTTATCTGTTTTATATATGGTAGTGTGTATCTGTTAATCCCATATTCCTAATTTGTCCCTCCCCCTTCCCCTTTGGTAACCGTAAGTTTCTTTTCTATGTCTGTGAGTCTATTTCTGTTATGTATATAAGTCCATTTGTACTATTTTTTAGATTCCACATATAAGTGGTATCATATAACATTTGTCTTTCTGTCTCTGACTTACTTCACTTAGTATGATAATCTCTAGGTCCATCCACTTTGCAGCAAATGGCATTATTTCATTCTTTTTTATGGCATTGTTTAATTCTTTTTTATTCCGTTGTGTGTGTGTGTGTGTGTGTGTGTGTGTGTGTGTGTATACACGCACACACACATATCACATCTTCTTCATCCATTCACCTGTTGATAGACACTTAGGTTACTTCCATGTCTTGGCTATTCTAAATAGTGCTGCTATGAACATTGGAGTGCGTGTGTCTTTTCAAATTCGAGTTTTCATCTTTTCCTGATAGATGCCCAGGAATGGGATTCCTGGATCACATCAAAATATTTAAAGATCTCTGAGATGGACTCTCTTTCTCCGATAGGCTTTTCATTAATATTGGGGCAGTTCTTTCTGCAAGAAGGTTCATGATATAAATTAAGACTCAAGGCCCCTGCTTGCACTTTTTGCTTGACAGTCCAAAGTTAAGATTATTAGAGCTTTTAAAGATGTTTCAATGTTCAGCAACTATTAAAAGTGCTACTTATGCACACTAAGTGAAACCAGGATGCGTTTCTGTTTTATTTTGTTTTGTTTGCACCTTGCTTTTGTTTTACGTCTCTAAATCTCGTTTTTTATTCTGCATGTCCAGGTAGAAAACTCCCTTGGAGGAGTGGACAACCCAATGGAGGGTCGCTAGAATGGTTATTGGAGAAATAAAGCAGAAACAGGAGTGAAGCCAGGGAGCAGATCCAATGACTTACATCCAGGCCCTGGTCACAGGGCCAAGCATTGCCAGGCTCACCAGTGCTTCTCAAGGGCTGGCCCATGCGTGGGCTGTGACTGCATTCAGTCGAAAAAAACAAAAAGACAGAAACAACTTAGCTTTGCTTGTGAAGTAGAAGGAACCCCATCCTACAGACTAGCTTTCCAAATGCTCTGTCCTCGTGGCAGGAAATGACATTACAGTCCCCAGTCACTATAGCTCCTGCTATTCTTGGAACAGCCCAGAATGAAGTCAGACTTTTTAATACCAATTCCAAATTTCCCTGAGAGAGAATCTGATTGGTCCTAATCAAATTGCAGTCTAATGAGGACCAATCAACTGGCGGGAGATATGAAGTATATACACAGTTGCCAGGAACCCACCCCTACAAGTGAAGGGGGACAGTTAAGTCATCTTGTGAGTTGAGAAGAAACCCCTCAAAATAGCTTCTAGAATCTATAACTGTCCTTCCGAGATTAGTCTCTAGATATTACCAACGTATGTTTCTGGAGTCTTTGTTTTTGTTGTTTTGATTTGAGTTTGAGTCAGTAGTTTACTTGGAAAAGTTACTAAAAGTCCACACATGACTTGTTCCTTCATTTGAAGCAGCACATTATACTCATTCTTCTTGGTTTAAGAGTGTTGGGGGTGGCATGCAGAAAATGAATATGGAAGGTTTGTTTTAACCCCTTCAAACCCAGACATAAACCAAAATGTTTGAAGAGCACTATCCTTACACCATACTCAAGGGAAAAAGTCAAAGATAAATATATTTGCTTTAAAAGGAAAAGAGGTGATTTGGATTACATCTAAGAAAATAATTTTAGGTGTTTAAGGCTATATCAAAGATTTTTTGCTATAAGGCTCAGCAAACATTAAAATGTTGTTCTGGGACTTCCCTGGTGGTGCAGTGGTTGAGAGTCTGCCTGCCAATGCGGGGGACACGGGTTCGAGCCCTGGTCTGGGAGGGTCCCACATGCCTCCGGGCAACTGAGCCCGTGAGCCACAACTACTGAGCCTGAGCTCTAGAGCCCATGAGCCACAACTGCTGAGCCCATGTGCCACACCTACTGAAGCCCACGCACCTAGAGCTCGTGCTCCGCAACAAGAGAAGCCACAGCAATGAGAAGCCCACACACCACAACGAAGAGTAGCCCCCAATCGTCTCAACTAGAGAAAGCCCGCACGCAGCAACAAAGAGCCAACACAGCCAAAAATAAATTAATTAAATAAATTAATTAAAAAAAATAATGTTGTTCCCATGAAATTACACCTCTGTCCATTTTTCCTTTCTCAATTTTATTTGCGGCTTCTCCTGAAAAGCGTCACAGTGCCCGTGTGAGAGGCCGGCTCACAGCTCAGTGCTGTGAGTCGTCTCTCCCCACCCCCAGGACCTTATTCTAAAAGTAGGAGAAAGCAAGTGGCAGGAAATCGTTATGATCCAGCAGCTGCGTGGAACTGGACTCAAAGGCCATACTAGAATTCATTCTGGGAGTTGACCTTCTTTTGAAATAGCTTTTGTTTCCTAATGCCTGAGAGCTTTTAAATATCCTTTGTTTTGCCCTATTTCCCTCTAGGCTCAGAGTGGATGTAAATGCTGATGTGGTGTGTCACGCCCTGGAGTTTTGTAAACAGGACCCTGGCCAACCCTTGTGTCACCTCTATCCCCTTCCCAAGGTGAGTGCTTTTTCATTCTGAATGTCAGATTATGGTGATATGCAAGCCCTTTGGAAATCTGGTAAGGGGAGGTTCAGCTTCACTGGCTCAGTGGTCTGGGGACAGGGACCGGAAAAATGACATTTTCCATTACATCGCCTGGAATAATATTCCCAAACTTCAATTTAGATCCCTCCCCCATGCCACCAAAGAATGTCTTTGCTGTTTATTTTAGACTGTAATCTAGAGCTGGGCCGGCAGTACATAGGAAATCTGACCAGCCAAGGTGAGAAGAGGTTAAATCCCTCTCTACCCTTTAAAAATCAAGCAAGTTACTTTTATAGAGTGACCAACTCATGCAGTTTGCCCAGGACTTTCCTGGTATAAGCAGCTGGAAGTCCCACATCCTGGGAAAACTTGGGCAGTTGTTCCCCCTTCTCTAAGCTTTATTGTTCTCACCCATAAAATTGGTCTAACAAAATACCTAAAAAACCTCCCTCATAGATTTGCTGGGGGAAGTAGGTGAACTAATATATATAAAATGCTTAGCACAATACCTGCTGCATAAATAAATATTAATAAAAATGGTAGCTAATATAATTATTACCAATATCATTATTATTCAGAGGTAACTTTTCAGAATACCGTGTGTACATTATATCATGTTGGACAATTTTTATTTTTTTTTTAATATTTATTTATGTATTTATTTTTTGGCTGCATTGGGTCGTAGTTGCAGCACATGGGATCTTTCACTGCAGCGTGTGGGCTCTTCATTGCAGTGCATGGACTTCTCTCTAGTTGTGGCACACAGGCTAATTAGTTGCGGTGCGAGGGCTCTCTAGTTGTGGCATGTGGGCTCCGTAGTTGCGGTGTGTGGGCTTAGTTGCCCTGCGGCTTGTGGGACCTTAGTTCCCTGACCAGGGATTGAACCGGCATCCCCTGCATTACAAGGCAGATTCTTAACCACTGGACCACCAGGGAAGTCCTGACAATTCTGAACTGGAATGCAGATGGAAACAGACAAATGTGGACACAATTTCCTGCTCATGCTATGAATGAGAGTATGATATTAGATCTGGTTAGGCCTCAAAATAATGATTTTCAGAAACTTCCTATAAAATAAAATAAAACAAAATAAGTAAAATAAAAAAATAAAATAAAATTCTATGCCCCCTTTCCCAGAATTATAGTCTTTCTATATATAACACAACAGGCTTCTGTTTTATTTGTAATTTCCTTTTTATTCTTATTGAAATAAAGTCATTTTAACACTTTTTGGCCTAACCAATGAACACGATTTGGGTTACTGGTAATAGTAAATATCATAAGGCTGTCTCCTTGAACAGGAAGAAAGAGATGCAAATACCTGGGGTACATGTGCATTTCATGCTACCTCGATTATTGACTAAGTGCCAGTTAAATTTCCCTTAATTCTACCTGAGAAGACGTGGTCTCCACTGATTTCTAGAAGAGTTAATTTTAATTAAAATATTTTTCCATATATTCAAATAGCATGCAAATATAATAATATTCACTGTTTGATAATGTACAGAAGTAACGTGTCTCTATGTACAAAGGCAAGTGATATGGGTTTTTGTGATTTCCTTAAATAACATCATTTTATATATTTTCACACTCACAGCTATACATAGTCACAAAATGTTCAACTTTAAACTATCCCATTTAAAATGACATTCTTTATTTTTATACTCTGTAGAATTTATACTCGAAATAGCATTTCCTTGTCCTCCCATCACCACCCCCTTTTCAATTCCCAACTTGGGAACATTTCGACCATCCTTTCTGGCTGGGAGAAAGTCGGAGGATTTCATCTCAGAAATGTTCAGCTTCCACCCCAGCTGGGCGTGCTCCCTGGTCCCTCCACCCTCCTCCTCAAATCGCATCACCAGCTTCCATTTCTACGGAGGACACAGAAAAGAGGGGCAGTTGGTGCAAATGTGGACAGCTTCATCCTCTTCTGCCTCCACAATTTCCTTTAATAGCAATAACTGATATTTACTGAGCATTCACTGTACTTACGCTTCATCCTGTCTAGTCCCCCAAATAGCCCCAGTGTGGAAGCACCATTATGACCCCTTTTCTAAGACTGAGGAAACTGAGGGTTAAAAAGGCTACAGAACTTGCTGAAAGTCACTCCCCTAAGAAAGACCAGAAATGGGATTCACATCCCTGTCCTTTGCTCAGAGAGGTTGGTTGGTCTCTCAACCTTGGTGTCAGTGTTTATTGAAAATACCCTCGGGGTATCTCTTCACAGTAGTCAACTGAAATCCCACCACCAGAAATTACCAATATTAAAATATTGGAGGGCTTCCCTGGTGGCGCAGTGGTTGAGAATCCGCCTGCCGATGCAGGGGATGCGGGTTCGTGCCCCGGTCCGGGAAGATCCCACATGTCGCGGAGCGGCTGCGCCCGTGAGCCATGGCCGCTGAGCCTGCGCGTCCGGAGCCTGTGCTCCGCAACGGGAGAGGCCACGGCAGTGAGAGGCCCGCATACCGAAAAAATATATATATATATATATAGGATATTTTCCTTTTAATTTTTAAATAAATTATATTAATTTCTTTGAGAGTTATGATAATGTTATATGTACAAATTTTTATCCTACTCTTCCCCCTTAACATTACATTTTGAGTATGCATTTTTTTAAATGGTACATATCAGACCTACTTTTCATTCCCATGGCACACAAATTACACCTACAAAGCAGGTGTGAATTAGAAGTAAAGATACAGATATAATTTCCAGCCTGCCAGAGCCTTCCTCATGACGCTTCCAGTCAATAACCCCCCCCGCCAATACAGCCACTACTCTGAAATCTACCACCACAGATTACTTCATTTATATAAAGTTCTACTCTTGAATTTCATGTAAATGGAAGAATACAATATATTCTTCTTTGTGTCTGGTTTCTTTTGTCTGTGAGAGTCATCTGTGTTATTACAAGTAACAGTATCATTGCATGAAGTTTTCACACAATCATCTTTTGATGTTACTCCTGCTATAGCTTCCCAACTAGTTCAACCAAATCTGCTCTTGACCTCTATTTCTTTCTCTTTTTTTTGTGGTACGCGGGCCTCTCACTGTTGTGGCCTCTCCCGTTGCGGAGCACAGGCTCCGGATGCGCAGGCTCAGCGGCCATGGCTCACGGGCCCAGCCGCTCTGTGGCATGTGGGATCTTCCTGGACCGGGGCACGAACCCGTGTCCCCCGCATTGGCAGGCGGACTCCCAACCACTGAGCCACCAGGGAAGCCCTCCTGACCTCTTTCCAATAAATTTTCCATACGGATGACAGAAATGTCTTTCTATAAAATAGATATGATCTTGTCCACTCCAAAATCTTTGCCTGAAGGATGAGGAAGCCATCCCTGACTCCTTTTACACACTCTTCTTCTTGTCAAAGCTCCTGTAGCTTCTTTCTTTGAACTTGCCTTGTCTTGAATGATAGGCCTGCATGATCATCTGTAGTCTCTCCCACTAGGCTATAACCTCCAGGAGGTCAGATTCTATCTTGTTCATCTATGTATACCCAATGTCTAGGGTGGTGCCTTATACATAACAAAGAAATATTTGTTGAATGAATAAACGACATGCCACTAGTTTCTTATTTGCATTGCTGATGGAAATTCTAATTGTCCTTACTTCATGGCCACACTAATTTTCCTGTTGCGTACCTCTAATCGTATTATTTCCCCCAGGCTATGACCTCCACATTGCCTGCACAATTAAGTACACATTTTCACTTAGCATTTTAGGATTCTCAAAAAGCCTTCCTGGACCTCTACTATTATCCTTGTGTAGCTCATGCTGTAGACCAAAAGGAGTGATTGGCTCCCCTTTGAACCCATCTCAATCTTCCCAACCCTGCACCTTTGCACCTCTTAGTCAATCCTTCTACCCAGAATGCCCCGTCAACACCAAGCAATCCTTCTAGTTCATCTCATTGTCACCTTCTCTGTAAAATAACTCTTAATCCTCTCCACAAAATGTTAACTCTCCTCTCAACCAACAGCATGAAATACCTTTTCGAGTACTACAATGTGCCCGTACTTTTCTAAACGTTTCATGTATATTAATCATCCAATCTTATGAAATGAGCATTGTCGTCACCCACACGTTATGGATGAGGAAAGGGAGTCACAGAGATATTAAGTTTACATAGATTTCCTTATTAGAATGTAAATATATCAGGCAGCAGCTCTGCATCTTGCCCATCTTTGTCGCCTCCATCCTGCCAGGCACATACGTGGTATGTGAGTAATGTACCAGGCACTGCACTTTACATACGTGATCTCATTTAGCCGTGCTCTTGGGGGTGTATTTATTTTGCAGGTGAGGAAACTGAGACTAAAAGGTAAGGAGTTTGCCTAGGTGACACAGCTAGTCAGGGGCAAGGAGAGGATTCAGCCCTGGGTCTGTTTGTCCTTAAAGCCAAGTACTTACCACTGTGCTCTGTGCCTCACTGATACCCCTGGGGTATTGGTATTCTGAGTCAAACCACTGCTCCTGGGCCAGCTAGTTCCTCACAAGCAGGACTCTGCACCCTCAATGTCCTGCTTTTCATGCGTTTCAGATTCCGGTAAAATGTAGTATGATGCAAGCCATCGTCCCTGCGAAATGCACGCTATGGAGTAGAGGGACAAAGGGGTCTCTCTGCTCCAGGGGCCTGCAGGGGCGAAGCCCCGCAGTGCAGAGCAACAGGTGCCTGACTTAAGTGGCGCCAAAAGCGAAAGGTGGGACCGCATGTAGCGACTGCAGCGAACCCCTGTTCATTATCTACAGCAACGCTGAAATTCCAGCCCGCTTCTCGCCAGTCCTTTCATCACATCTCCATATCCTTCTCTACCATGCGTTCAAAAATGACAAACTCCTTCCATCATTAATTGAAGCAAGAAACAGTCTACAGTGTTCAGCGGGCACGAGGGGGATGGAGTGGGAGTAGGCGGAGTGGAGGGAAGAAGAGGACAAGACAGGGAGAAAAGAGAGAGGAGGGGAGGAGAGAGAAGAGGAGAGGAGAAGGAAAAGTGCAGACTGTGTTGTAAAGACCACCCAGATGGTTTTGTGCTACTCTGGGGGGATTATTTATAGCATTCCTCTCTCATTTGCACACAAAGCAAGGCCCTGCCTGCTGCCAGTGTGCATGGGCATGAGCACGATCCCGACACCACAGCTCTCCAGCTGAAAACTGTATGTGGTTTCTTCATGTGTGCCCTGTTGCTTTAAACCTCTCATTTTTAGATCAGAGGGTTACCGTGTACGAGCCCTGATTGGTCCTGGTGCAGCCTGGAGCCTCCGCAGTATTATGCTGCTCCCTCCTGGGTCCCTTAACTCTGAGATCCCCAAGCAGACTCTGTGGCTTTGAACTGGCCTCCTTCCTCACCAACCCTGAGCTGGAGGGACGGGCCGTACTTAGCAACATCTCTAAGGCATAGTCAAGACTCACTTCACACCACTTTGATCTACATTACAAGAGAATTATGTTCAGAATGTGTGTGCTAGTGGAGATAGATTCTTCTATTTCCCTGGGGCCTCCAACCCATTTAAACGACTGCAAAAGAGACCTGCTGCCTTAGGAAAGCAATCCAGACTTTGCAACAGCTTTTCCCACAGTAAATCCGATTTCTGCAGGAACCAGAAGCTCTCCAGTGCTGAGTGTGTGGGCGTGTGTGCATGTACACGGAATTCGTGTTTCCCTGGAATCAAACTACCAGGAAGCCGACATAAGGAGAAAGTTAGCACTTTTTATGAGAAAGCGACACAGGACAAATTCTCGTTCAACTGAGGAATAAACAATCTGACCTCAGGAATTTATATTTTTTAAACATTAAGTGTCAGATAAAATATCTGGTGTCTCTTTTAATGGGAGGTAATAGGGTTTAGGGAAAAATTATAGAGGGATAGGAAATTTAACATTTTCTAAGATTTATTAATCACTAAATTTCCTTCTGTACAATGGACAGTGCCTTTCCGTTCATAATGATGTGCTTAGCTCTGTGAGCCTGCAATGTGCTTTACCGTTTAATCGCCCCCAAACTCCGTTTTTTTTTTTTTAATAAGATTTTTATTTTGGAATAATTTCAAGTTTACAAAAAAGTTGTGAAGATTCCATAGACAGCACACCCTCACCCAAGTTTCCCCTAATGTTAACATTTTAACATTACTTGGTCAAAACTAAAGAAGCCAACATTACCCTTGTACGTGACTAGTAACCAAACTTCAAAGTTGATTTGGATTTCACTAGTTTTTCCTCTAATGTCCTTCCTCTGTTCCAGGATCTAATCCAGGACACACATTGCATTTAGGGTCTCCCTAGTCTCCTCTAGTCTATGATGGGTTTTCAATCTTTCCTTGCTTTTCATGACCTTGACAGTTTTCAGGCGTACTGGTTAAGTATGTTCATTAAATGTCCCTCAAATTGGGATTTGTTTGATGTTTTTATATTGATTAGACAGAGTCTTTTTTTTTTTTTTTGGAAGGAACACCACAGAGGTTAAGTGCCCTTCTCGTCACATTTTATCAGGGGTACCTGATACCCACATGACATCCAGGGGGACGTTAACCTTGATCACTTTGTTAAGGTGGTGTTTGCCAGGCTTCCTCATGGGAAAGTCACTATTTTTCCCTTTTCCTTTTCTCTGTTCTTTAGAACTGGGTCACTAAGTCCAAACCACACTCAATAGGATGGGGGCTCTAAGCCCACCTCCTGGAGAAGGGAGTATATTATTTGGAATTCTTCTGCAAAGATATATCTCCCCTTCCCTACTTATGTATCCAGTTATTCATTTATGTCAATATAGAGTTGTGTATATGTATTTCATACTTTGAGTTATAATTCAGTACTACGTTACTTATTTTCTTGCTCAGATTTTTTCAGCTTTGGCCACTGGGAGCTCTTTCGGGTTTGCCCTGGGTCCTTTTGACACAGCTCCATTCCATTGCTTTTTTTTTTTCTTTGCTTATTGTCTTTCTTTCTTCCTTTCTTCATTCCTTCTTTTTTTCCTTTCTTTCTTTAGAATTTCCTTACTTTCTGGTAATGCCAGATGATCCAGGGTCATCTTGTATTTTTCCTGCCCCATCCCTACAATCCACCACTTTCGAAGGAGACCTGGTTCCTTTTATTGGAGGATGGTGTTTAGAAACTGAGATCTGGTTGCTGGGTGTGCCTGTTGTTACTAGGATGGCATTGCTTCTAGATCCTCCTAGAGGAGAGTTTAGTAAAGTATATTTGTATGTATGTAAGCCATGAATCTACCCATCTGTGTGTGTGTGTGTGGACATGACTTCATACTGATGTCTCCAACTTTAGTATAGTATCACAGGGCCAAACTCTATTTTATAGGTATAGTTATCAAATTTTACCTCTGAGGCTTAAGGTATTGACCCAGGTCTCATACCTAGTGAGTAGAACCTGAACTCAACCTGCAGCTCTTCACATCAGCACACCTGTGTTTGGCATAAATTATGAAGCACATTCAGAGTAGCCAGTCCTCAGTGTCAGAAAGTAAACATGGCTCTGGTTTTAGCTTTAATGAAATATTATGAAGAGCTTAATTTCCAAGAACCTTGCACAAGTATCCCAACTTTCTCATTACCAGTTAAATCATATAGTCAGTCACTCACATAGTCAGTCATGCCTCAACAAACATTTCTCAAGCACTTACTGTGTGCCAGCCCTGCTGCGAGGCACCCTGAGTAAGCTATCTCTTTTGACCATCACGTATCTGCAGGACAGATATGATTCCCCCATTTTATTTATAAATAAGTCTACTGAGACCTAGAGGATTAAAAGCCTTGCCTAACGTCCTGTAGCTTCTACAGAATGATTCCGTTTTCTTTTTTCCGGCAGCAAATATTTATAGAGAATGAATTATGTAGGACAGTATCCCGGCAAATGAGGTGGGCAATCGCGATGCAAAGAGTGATTCTAGACAGGGAGACCAACTTGTAGACAAACTATGATGAAGAGACAAGTAGGTGCAAAGAGGAACAGAAAGCTCAGCAGAGAAGGGCTGGGCCCTCCCTGGAAGGAGTGGAGGTGACTGTCTTCAAGGTGGAGTAAGTTTTGACACGGCACTCTAGGCCTCGCCTGTCTCTGCGCCTTGTTCTTGGGCCCTTTGCCCAGAACCCTTCCAGTTCTCTGCACGGTCAGCACCTTCTCCTCCTTCAGCTTTCTGTTGAAATGTCCCCTCCTCACAGGTGCCTTCCTCAAACCGCCCATCTGAAGAAGGTCTCCTTTGCTCTCACATAACACTGTTTCTTTCATAGCACTTGAGGGCAGGGACCATGTGTTTCTTGCTCACGATCATGTTTCCAGGACTGTGCAATGCCTGGCACAGTGTAGGTGCTTCATAAGATTTGTTAAATGAAAGCTAAGATGGGAAGGGCAGTTCTGAACATGTATGTGCTTCACTTCCTTTCTTGTGAGGATTTATCTGGTCTCAATGGAATATACCAGAGTGTAAAAGGTTTAGCTTATTTTAGAACGTGAAGCAGTTTTCAGAAATATGTATGGAGTCCCACCTCAGTGCATCTGGTTCAGTATTTCTGGGGTGAGCCTATGCACTTCTACAAAGCTTCTGATGAGCACTAAAGCGTGAGAAGTGTTGGCTCAAGCCTGAAAGCTGCCATCAACAAGCCTGAAAATTTTGTCTCTCCTCCTGCTACTGGCCTTTTCTTTGTCATCTCGTAGCTTACCAGACACCCAGAGTCACGTGTCTCCACTTATCCCTTAGCATTATCCTTGGTTCCTTGGTTTCTGCCCCTTTTCTCATGGATTCATTAACAAACTCTGTTTGTGGGTTTCTAGTCTCCAGTCCCCTGGGAATAAGGCCTCATAGAAGGGCTGAGGGAACTGGAGGTTTTAGAAATAATCTATTTAGAGTTCACTCCTTTTTTATGGATTTTCTCCTAACAGTATGCTAATTGGGCAAGGTTGCACTGAAATGATCTACACCCAAGGAAGAAAATGAGGATACCTATTAACCTGCTCAGGTCTCTCCCATTCCAAAAATTAAATTAAAAAATAAACCTCCCCAAACCCCCATTCCTCTCCAGCTACAATCAAATTTCTCTGCTGCCTCTAATTGAGGGGCATTTCAATAGGGTGGTTATGAGCACAGGTCTTAGAGCCAGAGCACCTGGGCTCAAAGCCTGGCTGCATTTCTTACTCTGTCTCTCCTGAAGCAAGTTGCTCAATCACTCTGGGCCTCAGTTTCTTCATCTATAAAATGGTGATAATACTCAGACTTCATACGGTTGTTGTGAATATTTAACAATTTAATATATAGTTCTATGTGTATTTATACGCATACATACATACAAGTGTGTATATGTATTGTCTGAGGGGGGAGGGGACTGAGTTTTAGGACAGTGCTCTGCTTATAATAAGTACTAATAAGCGTTAGCCACCGCAGTAGCAGAATCCAGCAACTTTTTAAAAGAGGAGAGCTTTTCTTCACCTCCCATTTGCTTCTCAAGCTACTGCAGGCTGGCCTCTAGCCCCATCACTCTAATGAAACACTTCTCCTTAAGGCCACCAATGACCTCCTAAACATCAAATCTAAAAACCTTTCTTACCCATCATCTGCTGCATTTGACACTTCTTGCCACTCCCTTCCCGAGAAACTCCTCTGCCCTTTTCTGGTTCTCTTTGCACTACTCTGTCCCTTTGAGGGTTACCCTTCCCTTCCTAAGCACCAGGACCCACCCAACCAAGACTCTGCTCACTCCGGGCTTTCTCCCTGAGTGATTATAGGCAGGACAGCCTGGTGGCTAAGCACAGAGATTCAGATGCCAGCCTGAGGGTGTCAGTGACCTTGGCTCCACCGTGTATTTGCTGAGTGATTTGAGATGTATCACCTCACTTCCTTGTGTTTCTTCATATGTTAAGTGGGGAATATAGTCGAGCTTACCTCCAAGGGCTAATGTCAGGATTACATAAATTAATATGTGTGGAAATTCTTAGAATAGTGACTGGTCATTATAAACATACAGAATGTTTGCTCTTGTAAGCCTCACAAATGAAGCTCAAGACTTTCCTCAGAGCTTCTGCCAGCGCATACAGCTTCCAGATAAATATCCTCGTCTGTAGGTCCCAAAGACGCCTTGAACATAACATGTCGGAAACCGGACTATCGTCTTTTCCACACATCAGCTGTCCCTCCCATATTCCATACCTCAGTTTTGAAACCACCTTTCACCCACCTAAATGGTCCTTTCTAGTCTATTCCCCTTCTCCATCCTCCATTCCACCTGCCTAATTCAGGGGCTTATCATTTCTAGGATGGAGTACTGCAACAACGTTGTAACTGATATCTCTAACTCCAGCCTTGAAATCCTCAAATCCAGGCACCAAAGTGATGTTTCCAAACGCAAATCAGACCATGTTCCCTTTCCTGCTTAAATCCCTCAGAGCCATCCATCAAGGTCAGGACGAAGTCTGAGTTCCATTAGTTAGCCTGTCCCTACCTACCCAGCCTTTTTCTTGGAGAAACTGCCTTATCTACTTCTCTCCAGCAACTCAACACTTCTTATCATTTCCATCACATCCTGCTGGGTCTCACCTCCCAGCCTTGCTCTATCTCCCCCTGTACCTATAATATACCCTTTCCCTGAGTCATCCTTTAAGACCCAGATCAGTTGTCACCTTCTGGTAGAAACCATCTGACACGTATGCTCTCACTCCAGTGAGGATCAGACTCCCTTCCTCATTGTCCCCAAGATACGGTATCCTAACAGCTATCATTGCACTTTCGGTGTTGCATTTTAGTCATTAGTTTAAGTGTCTGGCTCTATGAGACTGACTGCTGGACTACGAGTTGTAAAGCTGGGACTATACCTGAGCCAGCTCTCTCTCCCCACTGCCTGGGATGCATGTAGGAGGCTGGCACACTACTTATGCACAATAAATGCATATTGAATGAATGGGCTTACATTTGAACTCAGTTCTTTCTATAAAATAGGACAGTAGTGCCTTGGTAATACCCCTTCTCTCTACATTCCTTCCCATCACTTGCTGGAGTCTGTACTCCCAGAGCATCTTCTTCTTTATCTTTTTTACAGACCCAACCTAAGCCTTAAGATGTCTTGATCCCATTTTTTTTAACAATAAAGTATTTTTTAATTAAAAAAAAAAGATGTCTTGATCCATCTATCTAGACTTGGGCCTTTCCTGCCACTAATCTTCCAGATGACTCATCATGGGCATTCATTCTGTCCTTTCCAGTTCTCCACTCTGACCAAGGCCATAGTTATCTCCCAGAAATGCATCTCTGCATTATTCCCCTATTGAGACAGCCTAGAGTTCATTGTAATAGGAGCCTCAAACTTGAATAGTTTGGGAGGCATGTTCTCAGAGGCTACCACAGTTCTTGGAATCAAGTATATGTTCAATAAATGGTGATTTTTTTAAATAAAATGAAGTAATGAATGAGCAGTGAGGTCGAATTGGCAAGAGGATTGGAGTTTAGCATCTCCTCTGTTTAAAACCAAACTGTTGTCTAGTAACCATCAATTATTCCTTTGTTCTTGATCAAGAAAAGTAATCTCTGACCCCGAGCTCCATTTTGTTCGTCATGGTGTGTGTGTGTGTGTGTGTGTGTGTGTGTAAATTTCTTTAACCTATCTGTGTTATGACTTGGCTTTTTTTGTGGCAGGTACATAGAAAATAAAAATGATTAAGTGTTCTCAGTTTAACAGAATCTCTGTGACAAACAAGGAAAGGAAATTGCTTCCTCTGTCATCGTGGTTACATTGAAGCCTCCAAGGTTACTACCATGGACAACTCTAGCAAAATAGTAGCTCAAAACCTGAACTAAATAGAAAAAATTAAGCTTCTCTTCTCCTTCAGTTGTCTGGTCAACCTACCCAACTTGTATTTGCTCTTCTCCTGTTCTCCACCCTAACTCTGTATAGTACGTGAGTGTTTTCTCACAAATCCAGGACTACGAGAAAACAAATTATTACATAAGAAAGAAGGCATTTGTGTGATCGTCAGAGTTTTAGGTTAAGGAAATTTCCTTCTTGAGTGATAGCTATTCTTCAACTGTGACTTGGCAAATCATTAGAAAATCAAATGTTATTTTTGAAGGGAACAAAAATCCGAGAAAGAATAACCTACAGGGCTTCCCTGGTGGTGCAGTGGTTGAGAGTCCACCTGCCGACGCAGGGGACACGGGTTCGTGCCCCGGTCTGGGAGGATCCCACATGCCGCAGAGCGGCTGGGCCCGTGAGCCATGGCTGCTGAGCCTGCGCGTCCGGAGCCTGTGCTCCACAACGGGAGAGGCTGCAACAGTGAGAGGCCCGCGTACCGCAAAAAAAAAAAAAAAAAGAATAACCTACAGCTTTGGAACATTTTTTGTGTACCTTGATATTCTGGAAGACTTAATAAAGTTTTCCAAATTACCTCACTTAATAAACTCATAGCTGTGTCTGGAAGACAACCATATCTCTGATAACTGAGGCCAGAAATGGTACTAAGGTGAAAAGAGCCTTGGCTAAACCTGATAGGCTTTCAAGGCATGGACAGTCATTCTCTTCCTCTCATAATAGCATTTACTAAGCCCCTATTGTATGATAGGTACACATTAGGGGCTGAAAAACAAAAGGCAATTGACAACCACAATCTGAGTGGCTGTAACATACCCAAAGCTGGACTAAGTACTTATCATACATCATCTAAAATCCTCCCACACAATTGCGAAGTTATTCCATTATCCCAATTTTATACATGAGAAACCAAAATTCAAGTAAATTGTTGGTTGTGGAGTTGTTTACTTGACAGTATTTCTAAGGTTCCTCTTTAAGCATCTCAGGAAATTATGAGCAGTGAGATAAATTACAGGAGAATATAGCCATCTAGATGCACAAAAGTCAGCTTAAAAGCTTCAACTGGAACAGAATATAGTATCTAAAAATAAACCCCAATGCATTTGAGATTCTTGTTTTTGATAAAAAAAAGATAGCCTTTCAGATCAGTGGCAAAATACTGGTTTATTCAGTACATGTGTGGGATTAAAAACTAGCCATCTGGGGAATAAAATTTAAGCTAGGTGTTTATCTATTCCTTATGGCAAAATATATCCCAAATAAATTAAAGGTTGAATCATAAAGAATGGAACCATAAAACAAGAAAAACCTGAGCAATTTTATTCATAATTTGCCCAAAGTCACAAAGGGAAATATGAATACATCTAACTTATAAAAGCCTGGCATACACAAAGTCAAAAGACAAATGGCAAACTGGAAAATGTTTTTGTAATATGCCATACTATAAATTATTTTCTCCATGATTCAAAGAGCTCTTACAAAATCAAAAAGAAAAAACAGAGCAAAGGCTGCAAAAAAAATTGGTCTATAGAAGAAGAAGATCAAGGGGCCAAAAATGACAGGGAGATATGATGATCCTTTTCTCATAATTAAAAAAGTGAAAACTAAATAAGATTCCATCTACCTCTTATGTATTCTGCAAAACTCTCTGAAGTTCATTAGACAAGAAATTATCACAGAAACAGAAAGGCTGTAAATATCAGAGACCACTAAATTAAATTGCTCTCTGAAGACTTGAAGGTTTAAAACTCTAACAGAACTTAGAACAACATTTAACAGCATACTTGGATGTATAGTCTGCTATTCAATAATTTCCCCCAGCATTTCAAAGGACTTGACAGACGTTCCAAGCCGTATTTTGGTTTAAGTCTATATTTGGAATCTTGGAGAATGTATCTACTGAGACTTATTTAAAGTCTTTTTTGGGGGTCATTAAGCTCTTAGCAATCCCAAGAATCTTCAGTGGATAGTACTAACAATGCAAATGTTAAGTTACCCTTGACTTCTGATAAGTAGAAGAAATCAGATAATTCCAAGGAAGGTACTTACTTATATGGTATTCAAATTTGGAAATGTTTCTAGCCTGCTTTTAAGAAGTTAAAAAATAATGACAACTATATATCTCTTGAGAATATGCTTTCTTCCCTTAGCTCAAGAAAAGCTAATGACCCTATTGAATTTGAAAAGTTCTAAAAGATACTTACCTAAGATATCTAAAAGATATCTTACCTAATTAATCACCCACATCTGAGCTCAGATCAGAAGTCATTTCTTCTAAGTAGTTTTCCTTGATGCCCCAAGTTAAGTTAGGTCCTCTAGGATTCCTCTTCTTTCATGGCATTCCATGCTTCCAGAACTTATCCCAATTGTAATTAAACGGTTGTACAATAAGATAAATAACTGTAAAATTATTATTTAATGTCTGCCCCATCTGTTAACATGTAAGTTCCATGAAAGCAGATAATCTGGCTGATTTATTTCTCGAGTTCCCTGTGACTTCCCCAGAGCCCAGCACATTTCACTGCATATATTAATTGCTCAATAAATATTTGTTCAATGAGCAGTATTGTATACAGAATGATGGCCTCCCCAAAGAGGTCCACATTCTAGTCCTCACAATCTGTGAATGTTGCCTTACATGGCAAAAAAGACTTTGCAAGCATGATTAAGTTAAGGTTCTATAGATGGAGAGATTATCCTGAATCATCTGGACGAGCCCAGTGTAATCACAGGGGTCCTTATAAGAGAAAGGCAGGAGGTTCAGCATGAGAGAAGAAAATGTGACAACAGATATATTGGTCAGAGTGATGAGGCCATCAGCCAAGGAATGGGTGCAGCTGCTAGAAACCGAAAAGGCAAGAAACAGATTCTCCCCCTGGAAAGTACAGAGGGAACCAGCCCTGCTGATACATGATTTTAGCCTCCTAAGACTCATTTAGGACTTCTGGCCTCCAGAGCTAAAAAAGAATAAATTTGTGGGGACTTCCCGGGTGGTCCAGTGGTTAAGACTCCGTGCTTCCACTGCAGAGGGCATGGGTTCGATCTCTGCTCAGGGAACTAAAGATCCCACAGGTTGAGTGGCATGGCCAAAAAAAAAAAGAATAAATTTGTGTTGTTTTTAAGCTACCAAATTTGTGGTAATTTGTTATGGCAACAGTAGGAAACTAAGATGAAGAAATTGATTAATTGTGTAACATAAGGCAGGACTGATCTAGGAACCCGAACACAAATAGAATAACAGTAAAAAATTTGAATAGTATGTTACAAAGTACTTGACCCAAGACAAACCAATAACCGAACCACACCCACTATCTGATGAACTCAATTATTTGCCAGAAATCATGTGTTTAAAGAGTAGGACAATATCAAATAATAAGAAAAACCCATGGAGTCCAGCCATGGAGAACTTGAGCACATGCCCAGGTACTAGGGAAGAAACTGTCAAAATGAAACAAAATTCATCGTGAGGCCTTGGACAATTGGACAAGGCCTTGGACAAGGTTGTGGACTGCTCAACTATAAAGTAAGGATAAGAACTGTTCATTCCTACCTTGCTGGGTAGGTATATGGCATATACAGTGCCTGATAGAGAACCTGATACATAGAAGAACCTCTGTAAGTATGTAGTGATGATGGCAGTGGCGGTGGTTAGAGTAAAATCAGTGAATTATATCAGGAAAAGTTGTGGGGTGGGAATAGTGTTATTTAAAATAAGACTTTTTTTAAATAGGTATTTCCTATAGAAACGGATAAAAGCAGTGTGACTAAATGTACTCAGGATACCAATAGCTCCACAGTGCAGAACTGGTCCAGGAGAAGAAAAGGAGGAAATTTAGCTAATGGTAAAATATGTATGAAGAAAAGACATTTAGTGATATAAGGGAATGCATTCAAAAGTGGTGGTATTTTCTGTTACTCTTACAGTTCTTTCTTTCTCTCTCTCCTTTTTTGGTCTCTGGAAGAAGAAAATGAAATGAACAGATTTCATTTTTTTCCACGTATCTTAAAGTCATAAAGCTGGGAAATGTGGGAACATGAAAATCAAATTGGACTTTGGTAGAGCTAAATCCTATGCATTGGAAAATAGCCACTGTAGGTTATGGTGGAATGCAGATAAAATAAGAAACCAGCAAATTCCAGGCAGACATGCCACTATTGGATAAAAACTTATATGAGCAAAGCCATCATGAGTATATGCTGCTGTGTGCTCTGATGATCAAGCAAAGTGTCGACCTCTCCCCTTTTGTAGACTGCTAGGGAGCCATGCCATGTTGTCCTTGGAATCTTCCACGTCCTTGAATAAAGGAGTGCAGTATACATATCCATGGTTCTTTGGGCTGTAAGATCCTAGGCTGAGGGCTTGTATCTCTGTAAGCCTGTGTGATGGCTTCCTCTGCAATTCACTCCTGAGAGTGTTAAATAGACTCTGAAGGGGATTTGAAACGGGAATAAGGAAACATTACAATCAAAGGGAGAAAGTAATGAGAGGCTGGAAAGATTTGGCCGTAACAGATTGCAGGATCACATGAGTACTTCCAGAACCAAGCCCCTCGTTGTTGATGGGGAATCTGCTTATGCCTCAGATGATCGCTCTCAGTGAGTCAGAAGCATCATTACAGATTCCAACTAGGAGAGTTTTATATCCAGCTCACAATCTATTCCCCAACTTTCTCTCCAACCACTGATTACAGTTGCACCCTCCATCCTGAAGTTGTAATTTTTCAGAAGATGGAAGCATGGTCTTCATGCTTTAGAAACAATGGCTTAAACGCTAGATTGTGGACAGTGAAAAGTTACCAAGGAGAGAGAGCGATTATCTTCATTTTCACATTGCTTACCATTTGCCCCCTTTGCCTGTCGTTAAGACAAGCAAGCAAAATTAGCTTTAACAAATGTTTTTGAGTCCTTCCATCCAATTTTACAGATAGAAAGCAGACGCTCAGAGGTTACATAATTTAACCATGGCCATCTGCAAGCAGAGCTGGTGGTTCAGGTCTCTGGACTCCAGCACCTTTCCCACCATTGCCACACTATTTTCCAAGAAGGAAGTATGCCTGAAATTTTAATACAAGCCAGATAATATGACTCATGAGGTCATTTAGGCTCAGGGGAATGGCAAGTGTACCTCTTATGGAGTGTGGATGACTTAATGCAGAGAATCACACGGTTGGGGGAGAGCTCTGGCTCTGTATGCCAAGCACCTGCGCAAATGTGTAGAAATTCATGTAACCTAGGGACAAGTGCAGTTGTAAGCATATGATTGATAATGAAAGGAGAAAGAAATATTCATTCAGCCAGTCATTTCTCTGTGTAATCATTCATTCTATTCATTCATTTCACAAGCACTTATTAAGTATCTATGTCATGCCATGAATTATATATTAGGGATGTAATAGTGAATGACACATAATCCTTCTCATCAAGGGTTTTATAACTTGGGAGAGAAGATTGACAGCAAACTGTGATAAGACTACAATGTAGAAAGTGTTAAGTAATAATTACTCTTATCCCTATTTTATAGATGAGGTAACTGGGTCTTAGAGTAGATGCATAACTTGCCCAAAGTCACAGAGCCAATAAGTGGCACAGTCCAGATTCAATTCAGACCTGTGTGACACAAAAATCCTTGCTTTTACTCCCACTCTGGGAGATGCTAATAGGTGTGCTAGAGAAGAAAATTGTTGTTGTTTTAAGTTTTAAAAGTTTGGGAAATCTGTAAACTAAATGTCCTACTGGGAGAGCCACAGCACATATTAGCATATTCAAGGGTTTGAGCCACTTTGTGGTAAGGAATACTATTTAGAAAGGCATTTCCCAAACATTCAAATGTTTCAGCCAAAGCACACTGCACTGTATTGACAACGATGGGAAAACAGGCAGAGAATGTAGTGTGCAGGGGATGCTCCGGAACTCAACACAACGTCCCTCGACTTTTCAGGAGTATTGGTGAATTGGACAGGACACATTCACAAAGTGGACCTTCTCAGGTTCTGTGATGTTAAAGGATTGAATTCTGGTACGCTCAGGATGAAGGAAATAAGGAAAAATCGTATTTTTAGGCAGGAGTTTCTACAGGGAATAATTTTTAGTGATGGGGTTATCTGCTATCAATTATAGCAGCAGTAGATTTGAAAATTACAGAAAGTGCCTTTTGTTCACGTGGTACTTTGACAGCAGTGACAGGCTCCACAAAGGAGAAAGCCCCTGGGACGTGAAATGATTTTAGATGTGAGTTTCTTATTGTCAAAGAGCAGGCATTTATGAGGGGGTTTGAGGGTGGGCAGAAGATCTCTGATCTACTCCAGATCTTTTCTAGAAGTTTATTAGGACAGGCTGTTCCTCTCCCCCAGATTTCATGGCGTAAGTTGATTTACAAATGGAGCAAGGTTTGAACGAAGCCATCCTCATGGACTTGACTGCCCCCTGAAGGCAGTAAGTACATAAATAACTCCAGCAGAAGGCAGACCAGAAGAGTTAAGAGAGAAGGACAAAAGCGCTTTGAGGCCATTTCTGTTAGGTACAAAGACAAATGTAGGAAGCTCCGCTGCTTCTAATTTTTTATCAGATAGTGGAGTGTCGGGCCTTTGGGTGGAATTTGCTGGTCTATTATTATATCTGCTTTCCACTGTATCCTACAGTGGCTATTTTTCAATACATAGGATTTAGCTTTACCAAAGCATTTTTTAAAAGCACTTACGATTTTTCTTTTTTAATGTTGGTTATTAGTGCACTTAATCTGTGGGAGACAGTGGTGCTCTGGTCAAGCCAAGACCCGATAAATCTGCCCTCAGCATTCCAGGGAGGACCCCAAAAGCAGCAGCTGTGCCCAGTACTAAAGGGATCAGAAGGCATTTGGTGAAGCCCTTGTCACTTCCTCTTCTTCTTTATTTTTTGGTTGTCTTTATCCCTCACTAAACATTGATCTCCCCTGAGAACTGAGCTGGATTAAAATCAAATCAGTTATCTCGAGGGGATCCAAGTGGCCTCTCCTAAAAAGACATTGCCAATACCCTCTCTCTGCTTCATCTCACTTCTATTTACTGTATTTACTGTACTAGTTCCTGGTGTTTCCTTGCCAGCCCAGAAACTATGGGAGGGCAGGCAGGTCTGTTCTCCCCCAGATCTCCAGGGTCCTCACCACATCCCTGTGCTGGGAACAAATCATTTTCTTCTTCAGTAAGAAACAGGGCAACATGTATTGAATTCTTTTTTTTAAAAAGCATGTACTGCTGAATTTGTGTTCATTATTGAATATTTAGAAAACACAGAAAAGAACCAAAAGGAAAAGTTATCAACAACAGTTATTATGGCATATTTCTTTGCAGAATTTTTTTTTGTATGTGTAAAATCTGATAGCCTGTTTTTTTCTCGCTTAGCACAATATCATAAATGTTTTCCTTTTATTTCTGTATCAACTGAGCACCTACTATGTAGCAGGAACTATGCTAGGCCCTGTAGATGCTTGAGATGGACCTTAAAATGCAAAGGGGTATTTCCAAAGCAGAGAAGCAGGGGACCCATAATTAAGGCAGAGGGACTCCACCTTCAATATTGTGGACAATGAACTTTAAGCTAACAAGGGCAGCCAAAAAGGACACCATAATAGAAATTTGCAGCTAGATCTAGTGTCTTATAATGACCCTACCAGAAATACTTACTTGATACAATAGGAAATTTTCCAGGATTTATCAAAATCCCAGAAAAGGACAAAATTGCAGTCAGTAAGGTCAGTTTTTGAATGGGGCCATTTCCTAAGCAGTCTTTCTGTTAAAGACATCGATGTCTTCAAAATGAGGATTGTAATGAACTGTCTTGGCCCTGCTGTCAGCCAATCAGAATGGACACTGGGTGCCATGTTTGATCAAGGTCTGAAGATGCCCACCAGACTGTACCGTGACATTGGCCCCTACGTTGACTGATCACAGGGAGGTCTGGGGAGTCCTAAGGAGAGGCTGGATGGCCAAGGCAGTGATGGGGGGCACTCAGGGACACAACTGCTCACCAACTGGAACAGTAGTGCTTCAGTGGTTTAAGAAGCATACACTGTACAAGCGCATCCTGGCCACAAGACCTACCTGGAGAGCAACTTCTTTTCTCAAGTTGCTAACGTGTACTCTTAGCTGTCAGCGGGCCTGCTGCCTGTGACACAAGAGCCGTGGTTTGCCATCCTTTGAACTTGAGCAGGTGGAATATAATTTGGGGCAGACACTAGGGAGAGGGGTTCAGAGCCAGCCCATGGGGGGCAAGCTGCAGCTGGCTCCGCCCCCCTCCTTCCTAAAGAACCTCCTGGAAAACTCACTCTAACCCAGGCTCCCACTGAGCAGTCACACCTCCACTCACGTACACACAACGTGGCTGAGGTCTTCAGAACACACGGGGCTCCATGGTGGAGGAAGGCATCTCCCAGGGTGAAGAACACGCAGCATGGTCATGTAGGGACTCAACTCCTAAACAAAGGCCAGCATCTCCCAAGAGGCCTCTCCTGCTGACCAGCCAGCTCCAAGTCTATCCCAGTACCTGTATTTTCTGCTTAGGTGAAGGGACAACGTTCCCAGTTACCTGGACTGAGAACTATGGCACTCTCCCTGAACCTCAGCTTCCCTACTGATTTGGGTGAGGGGATAGCTGGGGCTGAAAGACAGTTTTCCAATCAAACTATCAATGACTGAGCAGGGGCTATCAGGGTAGGCCCTGGACTAGAGGCCTGACATGATGTCCTGTAACCCTCACAGTACCCTATGAGATCAGTAGCTATAATTCCCACGTTGCAGATAATGAAAATAGGGCTTTCGTATATGTCAAGGAATTCTGGGGATACTGAGGGGCTCAGAATATAACTTGCTTAAGGATTCACAGCTAGTCAGCAGCAGAGCTGGAGTTTGAACACAGGCATGTAAACCATCACCCAAGTTCTATTAGGGCCACACAGGAGACAGCCTGAGGAGGAGTATGGCGGGGTCAGGACATTTGAGGAGAGGGGACCAAAGCTCTGGCAAGCAGTGCTGGGAGCGAATACTTCCCCTCCCCCACCCCCTGCCCCAGGTTACTTTTCTCCCAACCCTCCCAAAAATACACAGATATGGAGCTCCACAACAAAAGTTATTGGTAATAATTAGCTAACCCTTTATACTTGCAACATAAACTCAGAAGATGCCCTTGGGTGCTCTAGAAACGGGGATGTCAAAGCAGAAGAAGAAGAGGTGAACAAGAGGTGGAGTCAGCTCGAACAGCAGGTGTCATCCGTGCTTCTGTCCTGCAGCACAAGGCACTCAGGTTGTCTGTCGACCACCTCCTGCCCTGAGGCTTTCAGATCCAAAAGCAAGTTACTAAGTTTAGCATAGCGGGCAGGAAGACAGAGGTTCAGATGACATCTCTGTCGGACACTGGCTCTGAGATCTTCAGACAGTTTCTTAGCTTTTCTGCATCTTAATTTCCTCATCTGTATAAAGGTCATATATCTCAGAGTTGCTGTGAAGATTAAATAAGATAATATTTGTGAAGTGCTTAGCGTGGCATCTGGCACAGTGCAAATCCCTTAATAGAGAGTTATTAACATGAAATTGCTTTCTTGTGAATTATTTTATCAGAAATTTATGGAATAATTCCTTTATTGCTAGGTTACGAACTTAAAAAAACCTAACTTTGGAAAACACGGAGAAAGGAAAGACGAGACACAAGTTGTAATATTGTCTAACTTAATTTTTTATAGGAGACGTGGAAATTGACACTAGAGAAGGCAAGACAGATTGTCAAGAAATCCCCAACTCTGGTAAGCAGCCAACGGGGAGAATGCCAGTGTTTTCCTTGGCACGTTCACCTCCGAAGGCCAGGGGCTACCCCGGACGCAAACCCACAACACGCCACGCCACAGTTCAATTGGGTTGGAATAGGAATGTGAGCCCCTTCCTCTTTTTTCTCCTCTCTTCTCTCTAGAGCAGCGTTTCTCAACTCTGGTTGTGGGCACAGTCCTGGGCATTGTAGGATGTTAGCAGCATCCCTGTCCTCTACCCACTAGGTGCCAGCACTCACCCCCCCAATAGTCGTGACAGCCAAAAATGTCTCCTGGCATTGCCACATATCCTCTGGTACTCACTGTTGAGAACTGCTGCCCTCCGGTAGACCGTATTGGAGGAGGCTGTATCCTCCTGCTTCTCCACTTTCTATATATGTGATCTAGGCTGAGCCTCAGTTTCCCTATCAGTGACGTAGGGACAATAACAGTGTTCCTTTCTCAAAGCATGGATGTCAGGACTAAGAGAGTTGATGTGTGGGGGGTGTCTGGTATCATGCCTGGGACTTATCAAGCACTCTATATATGCCAGCTAAAATCATCACCATTATTATTCCTTTCCTCTAATTTTTCCTCTTTGCAATCATAGTTTTATTCAACAGAATGCCTAGTTCAAATCAGTTATCATTAAGTCAAGTATTTGACTTGGGCCCTGGTGGCCAATCAGCCCCAGTTGAAGAGGAAGCAGAAAGGTAAACCTTTAAAGAACAGTGTCTCCCTAATGCTAGCAGTCCTGGCAGGAAGGAAGCATTCATCAGAGATGAGAGGGCATGGCCTTCATCCTTGGCTTCTCCCTACTGGCCCTGATTCAATACATTCAAAGTAGTATTGATTTGGTAACATGGAAATAAAGGGGAGGAAAATTCCTCATGGCTTGGTTTGTCAGACTTAACAAATAAAAACAGAGGATGCCCAATTAAATTTGAATTTCAAATAAATAATGAATAATTATTTAGTATAAGTATGTCCAGTACAATATTTTATTTGGCCACCCTACTTGTGGGGGGCACATGGATTTTGATGTACAAGGCTGATACACGTTGCACGACAGTATGCGGGCATTTCTGCACAATTGATTAATCAATCACAATGCCTGCATCTCCAATTATTATTTAATTCAGTGAGTAATTAAAGGCCAACCATAGCTGGTTCATCTAATCTGCTTAAGTTATTGAATAAGAAACTGAAACATCACATGAAACCCTTGACCACCACCTTCAGAACTCTAAACAGACTGGAGAATAATACCGTTTTTCTCTTATTCTTCTCAACATGCATCTAAAAACTTATTCTCAGGACATCGTTTACTTCACTAGTACAAACTGCCTTGGCATTAACTCAAAGACTAATTAGGATTTTATAATTTTTCGTTTCTGTCACCAGAATTGCGAGCATAATTCATGGGGCAGGATTCCAATCATGA
The DNA here is from genome assembly GCF_003031525.2 of Neophocaena asiaeorientalis asiaeorientalis. Classification (NCBI taxonomy): domain Eukaryota; kingdom Metazoa; phylum Chordata; class Mammalia; order Artiodactyla; family Phocoenidae; genus Neophocaena; species Neophocaena asiaeorientalis. The sequence goes on along the minus strand of NW_020175489.1, from coordinate 275,405 downwards.
CTTGCAAGAAGCCAGAAAAAAAAAAAAAAAAATCAACTGAACAATTCACCAATTAAAAAAAAAACAACTCCTCAAAAACCTCCTCCAACTTATTTACTCTCTAGATTAAAGCTATCAGGGAAAAAATAATCAGGAAATGCAAATAAGCATCTTGAAAAACTGCTCAGAAGATATTGGCTGCAATTAACTCCATTGTGATGGTTGATGTAACTGCCGACCTAGCCAGAATGTGGAGAGAAACAGAATAGGTTGCATGTCATTTCAGCACAGCCTGTCAGATGGAGAATCCAGACTGGGGAAGAGTTTAGTGTTACTGAAGGGAATGGAATGTTCCAGAGAAGATCTGCCTCTCAAGGAGGTCCCGAGAGGCTCCACGAGGGTCTTCGTGGATTTGGCAGAACACTGAGCATCTGAGGGTTTAGAGCACCTGAGTCATGGCATCAATTTATTTAATTATCACAAAAACTCCTACAAAGTAGATAGCGTATCTCTGTTATCAACCCCATTTTACAGATGAGAGGACTAAGGATGAGAGGTTAAGTAATTCCCTCACTCCACATAGCTAATAAGTGAGAAACCCATCATTTACATCCAGATTTAGCTTCTTCCAAGTTTCTACCCCTTCCACTATTCCAATAGCTCTCAAGCAGACCTCCTCAGTACTGAATTTCAGGAAGCACCATTCACATCACAGGCTGTGTGAATATTAGAATCCTGTAGTGCACAACCTGTACTGCTGTACGTGATGGCCCTGACTTCCAACCTACCTACTCAACAGAACCATCTGGAAAGCCTTTAAAAATTGCTGCTGTTCAAACTTGCCCCAAGTAAAATAATCCAAGTTAAATTCAAGTAAAATAATACACAGCAATGGTTTAAAAGCACTTCATCACACAGAAATTCAATCTTAAGTTGGCTGTATACAGAAGAGATGTTATGCTCCCGCTTTGACCCTCTATTTACCCCATTCACCTCATTCCATTTATTCAACCCCTGTTTGTTGTTCTGTATTCACTTAACATCCTGGGGTGGGAAAGCTCCAGATGCAAGCAGAAGCTGGTTAAACAGATGGCAAAATAAAGATGCTGCCTGACTCCTGTGCCCAGGGACAGCCCGGATTTGAGACTTTCATTTTAGATGGGATTACATGCAGTCAGATGTGATGTTTTAAATCCATTGCTGAGTTAATAACAGCCCACATTCTGCCTCTATCTAGAAAGGTTTGAATTGAAAGGAAGGGGCTGTCAAACGTGCAAGTGAGGACCTCTGCGCTGTTGCTCTGTGTCCATCTAAGTTCCCTTTGCAAGTTTGTAAGAAGAGGTTAGTCCTTCCCGTACTGTGTGATGAAAAGGCTGCATGATCAAACAGAGGGAATTCTGGGGGTCCCTGGACAAGTTGCATCATCTATTGCCCACATCCTAGATCTAATTTCTGCACAGTGAATGTCAAAGACAGCTGCAGCCTTCAGGCTGAATTTTGACAGTGAACAGCTGTGCAATTATAACATTTTACTCCACTGTATCCCTTGTATAGTAATTATCAGGCTGTTGTATAAATTCTTTAATGTATTGGTTATCATCAGTGTTAAAATCTACATTGCCATTACGTTCATTAGACCAAGGCCTTCAGACTAAAGTGAATATTAAAAGAAGTAGCTCACACATTCAAATGCAGTCTGACTCTGGGTCTTAGAATGTGTCTCTTTCCAAATTGCCACCAATGTTGGGTATAATTGCACGCTGGTGTTTATTTTACAGTGTATCTACACTGCTCATCTCAATCAGTTACCAGGTCTCTAAACGCCCCTCCTTTGCACCACCATCCTCCCCCTCCCACCTCACATCTGTGGTTCCCAACCAGGGGCAATGTTGTCTTCCCTCCCCCTCTCCTGGAAACGTTGGCAACATCTGGAGACATTTGGGGGCTGCTGGCATATAGTGGCTAGATGCCAGATATTCTGCTAAACATCCTACAATGCACAGGACAGCCCACGACAAAGAATTATTCAGGACCCAATGGCAGTAGTGCTGAGGTTAGAAACCCCGGGATCACGTCTCGGATCCTTATCTGCCAACAGGTCTCTCTGTCCCATATTGCTTCCTTGAGGCCTTCATGTCACCTGCAGAGATATCTTTCCAAAATACAAATGTGATCCCTCTGCTTAAGACCTTCCAGGATTCCCCACTGTCCTCAAGATAGCACGTAGTGCAGTGTCCTAGGCTTGTCCTAATGTCTCCTTCCTTCCATGGTTCACCATGTTCTCCCAGTTCCTTATACTCCAGCCAGGTTGAAATGTTTGGCAGTCCCCCAGGACTCCGGCCTAGCTCATGTACCCACAGCACTGCAAGGGAGCTCCCTCTACCAGCCGCGTGCTTTTCCAGCTTTGGTGTGTACTCCGGCCACCTGGGATCTTGTTAAAATACAGATTCTGATTCAGCAGGTCAACTGACTCTGGGGCCAGAGACTTTAGTACTGAAAGTTCCCAGATGACCTCAATGCTCCTGGTTTGTGATCACACTTTCATCAGCTAGAACCTAGAGCAGTGGTTCTCAGACCTTAGTGAGCATCAGAATGACGGGGAGGCTGTGAAAACACAGATTCCTGGGACCTACCCCAGACTTTCTGATTTACTAGATTGGGGCGAGCCCATGAATTACATTTGTAACAAGTCTGCAAGCTGTACTTGGAGTTGAAAAGCATAGAGCATCTGTCTCTTCCTTCCCACCTACCTCCTATCTGATTTCTGGGTCCTTGCCTGCCTCCTCCTCCAGTTCCCAGAAAGCCATATTAATGCCTGGACCACCACGGACATCACAGAGCATGCTAAGAGCTGGGCTATTCACCCCGACGCTCCACTAGACAGTAAGCTGCATGACAACAAGGACAGTCTTTTCTGTCTCCAAATCTTGCGTGCTAATCAGCATTTTTCCTCATCCTAGAAAGTTGGGCAGGCATCCTGAAGATCCTTAAAAACCTCATGTATAACCAGAAAAGGTTACCTGTTCACCTTTGCTAGTGTCAAAATATTACCAACGCTGTTAATACCACTCACAGCCATCTGAAGAACTTTTTGGGCTAGAGGGAATCACTGCAGGTTTCCCCGCTATCCAAAAGTAAAGCATTCCTATGAAGTCTTTCCTAAGGCAAAGAAGCAAGTACCTTAGGACACATCTTGCTAACAGATGCACAAAATAAACTGAGATCAAGCACAGAGGCTCACAGACACAGTTCAAAGCTATGGTGGCCTGATGCTGAGATGCTCAGTGTGGTTTCTGGGGAAGGAGCTGGGCAGTGCCCCTCTCACTGTTCAGGGTGCTCGCTGCCTCTCCACTGGCTCCTGAAAAACAAACGATGAATGTTGGCTCACGCGCCCAGCCGCTCCGCGGCATGTGGGATCCTCCCGGACCGGGGCACGAACCCGTGTCCCCTGCATCGGCAGGCAGACCCTCAACCACAGCGCCACCCGGGGAGCCCTATTTTTGCTTTTGGCATTTTTTTTTTTGTGAGAGCAAAAAACTTCTTTGGATTTCTTCCAGTTCGTGAGGAGGTAGTAACCTAGGTCTTTCACAGAAACAAAGTGGTGTGAAGCGAACTTTTGAAAAACGAACTATCTCTCCCTTTGTTAATAAATGCTGGTTCCTTACATTTTCTACCCTGTTGATTTTTTCTTTTGTCTGAGAAAAGCATCAAGGGAACTGCAATCTTTCTAAAATCATTACTTGGTAAAAAGCCAGGGCTTTTAATTTATCCCACAAGCTAGAGTCTTATGGAAACTGCTGTTTGAAATCCCTTTGTTCGGGAAGCTTTGAGGGACTTCATCTACACACCCCTCCTTCCTCTACCCCGCCTCCCCCAGGGAAAGGACCTTCCTTCTTCCTAAGCCAGTGTCTCTCCCGTTAGTCTTTATTTTATCTCATAACAGGAAGGAATTATTTTATTTGAAAACAGTCTTTATTTTCAAATCCTTTTTTAAAGCCACTGAGGGCAGTGAGGAGAGGAACGTTGTCTGAGTAGAATGGACCAAGGTGGGCCAGACCCTTTTGGGAAGAGGTGGAAAAGAGATGAAGGTGGAACTAGCTGGCTGGGGGAGAAGGGGAAGCCTTCAGGCTGAGGAGCCGGCATGAACAAAGGCACACAGGTGGAATGAATATGGAGCATGGAAACAGGAACAAGAGGTAAATTAATTAACTAAAATGACCCAGATTCTGGAGAAAGAAGAGTCCAGAAATCCAAACTGTGGAGCCAAGAGGAGAGGAAGGGCCTTGAGAAGTTGGAAAATCATCCCTTGAACTAAACAACTCTTTTTGTTTTTGTTTTTCTCTCCAGACATATTCCAGAAGTGGTTCTGATATTTGTTCACTCCCATTTTTGGCCAAGATCTGTCAGAGGATTAAATTGTACGTATACAAGTTCCCCTTCCTAAGCACTGGCAGGGGATAGCATCTTTGGTTGTCCCTGTTTTCTAATGACTAAAATGATCTTCAAGTTAAAAGGCATCTTTCTGAAAGTGAAAGTGTTTCTTGCTCACGACTTGTACAGAAACTAGAAGACAAGTTAGCTCAGAACAAATCATTGTGGAAATATACTGAATACCAGCATCTTTGAACCTCCAACCTGACTTACTGCCCCGGACTGGAATGCAGCCTGCCTGCCAGTGAGACTTGGGAGTGGCTCAGTGCATGCTCGCACCGCACCTGGGGACAGGACAGCTCCTCCTTGCTATGTAAGATACAGACAAGGTTGGCCAGGGACTCTTTGAGCATCTTTAGAACAAGGCACTCACAAGGCTGGAAAAGGACCATTTTTTCACAGAGCCCAACCTATTACCTAGAAAATCTAGCTCTGCTATGTATGAACAGGATTCCTAATACAGAGACACTGTCCAAAGTTCCCAAGCCCTCCTGTCTCCGTTTAAAATCCCATGCTCCCTCCAGTTGCACTCTGAGTCAGAGGTTATGCTGGGTGTTATAGTAATCACCATCCAAAACATTAAAAGATGGAACAGTCCTGCGAGGCATGTTGGACTAAGCGGCAAAATAGCATAGGTCCACCTTCCACTCGGCTGCTTCCCATGCGACTGTGGCAGAGGCTGCTGCCAGGCCGTGTATGGCACTGTTCTGGGGTCCAGATGCTGAACTTTCAATGCACTTCTGCACTGAGTTCTCACAATTCCGTGAAGTAGGGATTATCATTATTTCCATTTTGCAGAGAAGGAAACTGAGTCTTACAGAAGTAACTCCTCCCAGCCATGAGGACCCAGGATACACCCCCAGGTATATTGGACCCCACTTGTTCTTTGGAAACATCCACTTTCTTGACTCTTGTGCAATGCTGCCTCTTGAGCCAACTTTGAAGACTTGAACCACTTAATGTCTCTGAGCTTCAGTTTCCCCATGTTGAAACTCAAGCTATAGACCCATTTGGAAAGTTTTAAAAATGCAGACTCCTTGGCCTGAGACCTGGTGGGGCAGCGTGGCATGTTCCTAGGTTCCTGGTTGACTGTGTCCTCCCTAGCGCTCTCACATTCTATTTCAGGAGGCAGACCGCAGATGCTACCTGTACAGATGACGCTTTAATGACAAAATAATGTTCCTTCACTGTGAGACATTCACAGAGACCGCTCGGTCTGCCCTGGCCCCTGCTGCTTTTATTCTCACTCTCCCATAGGCAGGCAGTTCCTATCACTTGAGTGCATTCCGGTCCAGCCTGGCTCTCATGGTGGGGAGTTAGAGGGAAGAACTCCCCAGAGGTGACAGTCAGGCTGAACATCTGGACTGAGAGGCTGTATTGGTTTCCGAAGGCTGCTGTAATAAAATACCACAAACTAGGTGACTTGAAACAACATAAATGTATTCTCTCCCCGTTCTGGAGGCTGGAAGTCTGAAAGCAAAGTGTTGGCCAGATCCCTCTGAGACTCTGCTCCCTCTGAGATTCCCTCGGGGACTCTGGGTCGAATCCTTCCTTGCCTCTTAGCTTCTGGTGGTGCCGGTCCATCCTTGGCAACCCTGGGCTTGCAGCTGTGTCATTCCAATCTCTGCTTCCCTCTTCTTATATAGCCGTCTTCCCTGTGTGTCTGGTTTTCCTTTTGCAACCAGTCATATTGGATTAGGGTCCACACTTATGGCCTCATCTTAATTCAGTAACATCTGCAAAGACCCTTTTTCCAAGTAAGTTCACATTCACAGGGAGCAGGGGTTAGAACTTCAACATTTCTTTTTGGTGAACACAGTTCAACCCACAATAGAGGCACTTTTCCTATGTTCCTCCATCCTTCATCTCATGAGCTTCACGGACGCTAAACTCATTGAACATCCCCCGTCTGCTTTGAAAGTATCTCAGGAGAGGAGGCGGCTGTGCATCTGACCCACATTCAGAGGCTCTTAGGGATCCAAGAGTTTAAAAACTTTTCCTGGTTCATCTGCCCACATAAGCTCCTGCAAGCCAACTGTGCAAAGTGCAGACTTGGATCCTGGAACATTTATCAATCCCGCTTTTCATGAATAGAAGTGGAGGCAGAGACCATCAGGACATGAGGAGTAGAGGGGAAATATCAGACATGAAAGAAAGTGAGGGAGGCTAAGATGCAGCCAGGTCCCAAGCCCCCGACCATTTCATCATGCTTAGCTCTTGTTGAATCGAGACCCCTGTCCCCTCCTTGCTGAAAGCATCATTGCATTTTCTGTGTCAAACCAAACGTGGGCCCTCAGGACCTAAAACGACAACTCTTCAATTGAACCACCTTTGAAAACCTGAATTCAAGAGCATCTGTGGCCAGGGATTTTCCTGGCCCAATTTCAAAGGGAAATTTTTTCATGAAAAAGCAAAAGCAGTATGTTTTTCTTCTTTCTAAAAATCATTGTGCTTCTAGTATAATTCGTACCGGGTCATGAATTATTCAGTGCTGCATGGGTTATAAAGCACATTTAAATGCAGCCTCGTTTATTCTTTAAAACAACCTGTGGCTCAGTAATAATAATGACAAGTAAAAGTTATCTGATACTGTCTCTGCACCAGGAACTCTTATAAATGCAACCCTGTTAGACAGACAACATTTTTTTGGTCCCCTTTATGAAGATGTAAAGCCGTTTGTCCAAGGTCACAGAACTAGTCATGGATACATATGATGTTTGAACCCAGCAGCCTGGTTATAAAGGTCAGGCTCAGAGCCACAACATTGCCTGTCCCTTGACTCGGAGCCTCACTTTCAGATGAGCAAGTCGGTTCTAGTTTATTTAATGCTTGACCCACTAGCACAGTCAGCAGGTGGTAGAGACAAAGACCTATGTGTCTTCTGTTACATAATCCTTCCCTAAAATCCCCTCCAGTAAGAGTGCCTTTCTGGCTCTGTGCCTCTCTTGTCCCCATCCTGTTTGGTCTAATGCCTTCATAAACAAGACGAAAAGACAGCTCTCAGAATGGGAGAAAATATTTGCAAACGAATCAACGGACAAAGGATTAATCTCCCAAATATATAAATAGCTCATGCAGCTCAATATTAAAGAAACAAACAACCCAATTGAAAAATGGGCAGAAGACCTTAATAGGCATTTCTCCAAAGAAGACATACAGATGGCCAAGAAGCACATGAAAGGATGCTCAACATCATTAATCATTAGAGAAATGCAAATCAAAAGTACAATGAGGTATCACCTCACACCAGTTAGAATGGGCATCATCAGAAAATCTACAAACAACAAATGCTGGAGAGGGTGTGGGGAAAAGGGAACCCTCCTGCACTGTTGGTGGGAATGTAAATTGGTACAGCCACTATGGAGAACAGTATGGAGGCTCCTTAAAAAACTAAAAATAGAATTACCATATGATCCAGCAATCCCACTACTGGGCATGTACCCAGAGAAAACCATAATTCAAAAAGACACATGCACCCCAATGTTCCTTGCAGCACTATTTACAATAGTCAGGTCATGGAAGCAACCTAAATGCCCATCGACAGACGAATGGATAAAGAAGATGTGGTACATATACACAATGGAATATTACTCAGCCATAAAAAGGAACAAAATTGAGTCATTTGTTGAGACATGGATGGATCTAGAGACTGTCATACAGAGTGAAGTAAGTCAGAAAGAGAAAACAAATATCGTATATTAATGCATGTGTGTGGAACCTAGAAAAATGGTACAGATGAACCGGTTTGCAGGGTAGAAGTTGAGACACAGATGTAGAGAACAAACATATGGACTCCAAGGGGGGAAAACTGCAGTGGGGTGGGGATGATGGTGTGCTAAATTGGGCGATTGGGATTGACATGTATACACTGATGTGTATAAAACTGATGACTAATAAGAACCTGCAGTATAAACAAACAAACAAACAAAAAAAAAACAACTAATACTAAACTTTCTTGGGGTTATTTGTATGGAAATATGTTAATATAAATGTTTCAGACATTACATGAAATTTCTAAAAGTCTTATATGTTCTGGTATAATGTTATAAGTTATAATTCTAGTTATTACTTTAAAATGTATATCTCAGAAATAACTGAATTTCCTTGTCAACAAAAAAAAAAAAAAAAAAAAAAAAAAAGCCAATGGAGGTGTCTCCACCCATGGGCAGCTTTCCAGCTCCCAGCCTAGCTCCAGTTGCTTGGCTAGCCTCCTCCATACTCCATGCTCGCTGGTACCTGCTCCTGCACCCTGTTCTTCTCTGGCTGCTTCCCCATCAGTCTCCCACCCCCACCGACAGCTCTTGGAGAGCAGGGATACCATTTCTTGGTAAACCTTTTATCCCTGGTTCCTACCACAGTGCTTAGTTTTAGTAGGGACTCTGTAGAAACAAGGGAATAAATAAAGAAAAAGCACTACTTTATTAGAAAAGCAAATGATTAGGATAACAGGCTACTACCATGGGGCAACCAAGATTTTGGTTGTTTTGTTTTGATCAGAATTCACAGTGCCTATATACTGCCTATTTTCTATTGTAGCAGTGGTAGGACAGGAGGGTCCCCTCTTAATAATTTATTCTTTTTATTGAATTTCCAAATGCATGAACCCACATATGTATTATTTCACATAAATTCACACAGACTATCTTATCTTACCTTAACTGTGTTTTTGTGTTTTTTTTTTTTTTGCGGTACGCGGGCCTCTCACTGTTGTGGCCTCTCCCGTTGCGGAGCAGAGTCTCCGGACGCGCAGGCTCAGCAGCCATGGCTCATGGGCCCAGCCGCTCGCGGCATGTGGGATCTTCCCGGACCAGGGCACGAACCCGTGTCCCCTGCATCGGCAGGCGGACTCTCAACCACTGCGCCACCAGGGAAGCCCTAACCGTGCTTTTAATTCATCATTCTTTGCCTTTTTTCATTTGTTCCTTCTTGCCCCTGCCCCGCTCTTTCCTCCCACATCGTCCTTGTCCCCACCACAAGGTGAGCCATGTAAATACGTCAGGATGTGTCCTTCCATGGTTTTCTCTGCTCTCATTTTATCTTACAGGGATGCACGTAACACATCCACACGCATATGAAACAGAGTCACGCTGGCCCTGGAGTACTGCCTGGGACTCAAATATGAGGCAGATACACATGGAAATTTTATTCTCCCTAGTTTTCTTTTGTTGTAATGCCCCAGTTTCATGACATAATTTTAGGCACTTTGAACTTGAATAGCTCACCATTATGTAACGAATGCCATTCAGCTGCAATCACAATTGCTCCCTGGGTCAAGGCTGCTAGCCCAACCCCAGATAGTCATACGGCAGGAGCAGCAAGCAGGTGATTAGCTGCACCAGCCAACGTGGTAACTGGGGTTCTAGGTATTTTCACCGTAAGTTTCTCTGCCTTAGACAGCCTTGCTGCCAAAAACATTTTTTGCCATGTAACTAATTAGCCATGATTTTGCTGTAAAGGATAAAACAATGAAAACTAAAAGTGACATTAAGAAGGACATCATGAAACATGAATTACAAAATTACAGAGACTTTATTGCTAAATACAGAACATCTGAATATATTTAAAGTGTGTGTATATTTCATGGCAATACTGCACAAATGACTGATCTTATTTCGTGACTTGTACATGAGCGCTTGTCTTCCAGGTTTTTCATTCTTAGTATTTTACACACTGTTTTTTCTTGTTGATTCTTCTCCTCACTTGGCATCACACTTTTTCTTTTTTGCTAAGATTTCTTCCTTCGTTAGGAGAGGTATCAGTTTCCAAATACTAGGATGCATGTTTATACCTAAGCTTTGTATTGTGCTGTGAAAGCCTCTACACTGTTGTGTTCTTGGCATCTTGTAACATGTCTGTTGATAAACATTCCAAAGTTCTATGGGAAATGCGAGTTCAAATCTGCAACTCTCAGGCCCTCAACGTCTTTCTCCTCCATTGTAGTGTGCTTCAAAATCAGAAACCAGCTCCTGGGGCAAATCATCATCACCTGTCATGATTTTTGTATGATATATATCAAAACAAACTATCAGCCAGTCATTTTACCTTTTATGGCAAAATTGTCTTATGGCCAATTAGTTATGCAGTGAAAATGTTTACAGCAGAAATGCTTGCTGCAAAGGTGCTTACGGTAAAAATACCTAAAAATAGTGGACACGCATAACTGGACAGAACCTTGTGTGGCTGGGAATCTGAAAATCTGAAGAGAGTCCATGGATTGGATTCGAGATGTCTCCAGAAACTAAAATGTCATAAGAGCAGACACCTGATTCCTGTTTGCCCAATCCTAGAAACCATCCTTGGAATAACTGTTAGCATTGCACATAATGAAAAGAGCTAATATTTTGTGAGTACTTATCACATGCTTGGCACAGGTCTTCCTTGCTTCACACGTAACAACGCTATTAGTCTTTGCAACAGCCCTAGGAAGCAGGTACTGACACTGGCCCCATTTACAAATGAGGTAACAGATGTACAAACAGATTAAATAAGTTGCCCAAAGTTACATACCAAGTAGACGACAGACCTGGGATTCAAATCCAAGGAGTCTAACTTCAGAACCTAGAGCAATGTTAGGGGGCTTCCCATACTTTTCCTTCCTACTAGAGCACCCACACCCATCACCAAAGCTTTGAAAATGCTTTCTCATCCTTTAGCTTCCAGCTTAAGATCAGCTCCTTCCCTGTGTAGAGTTAGGAGTGTTTTCCCTCCGGGTGCGCAACCCTCTTATAGAACTTCCTCCATAGCACTGTGGTTATCTGTTGATGCCTTGTTTCCCCCCGCCCATCATCAAACTCTTCTAGCATAGGACATGCATCTTACATTCAGCCCTAATATCTCATATGATGACTGGCACATGCAAGGACTTCAAAAATGGCTGTGGAATGAATGAATGGATGAATGAATGAATATTTCAGCTTACAACCAGATACCTGTAAGGATACACAAGTTATCAAGTTTAGATGCAATTTTGCAGAAGTAATAGTAGTGAAAGTCAACAATGCTTTATCCAAAACAGAGCCAGATGTGATTTCGAATTCAGATTTTAAGAAAGTAACATACTATATACCATAACTCACCTAACACTCCCAGCACCTCCTAATCAAACAAATTTATATATCAGCAGTGAAATATATGGATAGTCACACTAAATAAGGTATAGCTTATGAATTGCCTTAGACCAGTTTGGGTCAAGTTTTGCCACCAAATGTGTTAGCTGCAAAGTTGAAAATAAGAAACAACTCTTGGTGTTCAGACCTGTTTGGATCTGGGGGCTATGAATAAGGGATTGTGGAGTTTATGTAAATTGCAATTTATGTGACTTATGATGACCAATCTACCCTCTCATGTCTAGAATGTATGGTTTTGGTTCGTCACTCTGAGCCTTTAAAACAAGCAGGTAAAGGTTAATTTAATGAACTAATTTTCTAATTCTAGAGACAATTCATTGTTCCTTCCTTCAAGGACAAACTCTCATCCCCGAGGTGGCAAAGGTGGAAAGGGGTAGCTTTGTCATCCTCAGTGAGACCTTTCACCCAGAACCTTTTCTCAGACTGAAAATATAGCTCTTTGGGTCTGTTCGTCCTCTCTTTCTCTCTCTCCATCTCCCTCTCCCTCTGTGTCTTCCCTCCTTTTCTCATCTAGAAACATAAAATAGCTATCCAAGAGGTCAAATATGTACATGGGAGAAAACTACCTAGTCTTACAGGAGATGTCATCTCTCAAGAGGTCTATTAATGTGGACTTGTGGTGGGTCCACCATCTCAGAGCTCATAAGACAGGCTCCATACCACCAATTAGGCTCCATGCTGGCTTTGGCTGAATTCACTTGACTTGAGACTCTCAGAACTGCTGAGAAGCTCTTGCTTCAAAAGACCATTTACTAAATCCTATAAAGGGTCATGTTACTCCCTCTATATTCTAGGCTCCAAGAATAACCTCACCCTGCCATATGATGGCACTTCCCTGCTACTCTGTAAGTGATTTTCCTAGAGGGAAACAGCATTTGCCTTTGGAAGCTGGGAAAAGTCTGGTAGTGAGATCTCAGGGGAAATCCTCACTCGGGGGTGTGTCCATGGTTTTGGCATGAATTGCTTGGCCATCAATCACAACAGAGCCCTTGGTTCCCCAGGCTCTTGAATGGGAGTGACAACTAAATTTTCAGATTCTCAGAATAAGTGGTTTAAAAGAGGAGAATCTTAAGAAAAGATTTCCATCACAGAATGTGTAAACTGTGTAAAATCTGTAGTACTGAGCTCGTTGACTGGACCAAAAATGTAGGTTCTTTCCTGAGGACCTCAACAGCCATATCCCATGCCCTCTAAAACTTGAGTTCATTATATTTTAACTCCCCGTATAGGTCAAGTAAAAAGTCAGAGAGAAAATAGTTCTGTTGAGTGGAGAGCAGGGGTGAGCAAAGTTTGACTGGTACTCTTCATTTTATTTTTAAAATTTTTATTTAGGTCCTTAATTTTATTTTTAGAATGGGGTTCTGTCACATAAACTCAACACAGCCATATCTAAAAATGTCTCTACTTGTTTTCACAAACACCATTTTTTTTTTCTTAGCTCACCAGGTGTTTTTTTTCTCTTAGGGCTATACAAAATTCTTTACCATTCAAAGATGTAGATTCAGACAAATACAGTGTTTTCCCAGTAAGTATCATTAAGACTAACCAGATGTTTGCTAAATATTGCGTCGCTTCCTATAAATTTCTTTCCTTTAATAAGACAAGATTGAATGCCATTTGAATGTATTATTAATGTGATAATACACCATTTTATGATGTTTACAGACTTTTTGGTATCTTACTAATACATGGACCATCAAAGTGGATCTTAGTCCTAGACTGTTTTCGTTTCCTAAAGCCATTCCCAGCTGGAATTCCCCACGGGGATAAGTTATCTTGAAATGTGTTGGGAATTATTTTCAAAATTCTTAAACGTATTTTAACTTAAAGTGTGTGTGTGTGTGTGTGTGTGTGTGTGTGTTTATGTCTGTGTACACATGTTAGATTTAGAACAGTTAGGATGTCAGAATGTTCTCTGCGAAATTCAAGCAAGCAACAGATGTCACAAACTCTCCAAAGTAGGTGGGATCTCAAATACTCTACCTGGGAATGTGAGAAATAAAAACATTGTTTGACATTATCATGACTCTTGATTCTTTCAAATCAGACATGTCAAAAATATAATAAATCCACACAACTAACCCGTTTGGCTAGAGGTCTTTAAAATTATCCAGCAAAATGATTAATCACTGGACCAAATAAACCAATTGTTTTGGAGCCTTTGATAGAGAAAGTTCAGGGAGTTGGATGGTCCTGCTCTTTGTGGAAGTGCACATAGATGCATACACATGAACACACATGTACACAGACACGTGTATAAAACATGCATTCACATAACAACCCATGTGAATGCACATGTGCCCACATACATGCACATCCACACACATGCACCCCCATACACTCACATATCAGCACTCACCCAACAACACATATACACATGCGTACACACACTCTCACATACACACACACTTCATCTGTGATTGGCCCTGGCACCGTATTACATTTCACCTCACACAGGAGGTCTCAGCATATCATCTTAATTTTCTTAGTGATCTCTAGTGTTCCTAACCTGTATTTGGATTTAAAATGGCAGATGTCAGCACCCCTCAGACAGCTCTGATTGGCCTTCACTGTGGATAACGTCAAAGCAGAACTGACCCTTCCTGTGTGTGCTCTTCAATTTCAGACACTGCGGGGCTCTCACTGGCGAGGGAGAGACTGTAACGACAGCAACAAGATGGCATACCCAGGCAGAAGGTAACGGTCTCTGCTGGTCACTGATGTTGAAAATTACCTTCTGAAAAGGAGGCAGAAGGCATAATTATCTCCCTCAGCCTAGGGGATTCGTGCTTACAGAGAGAAGGGACCTCCATGTCCTAATTGAAGTAAAGCGCAATGAAAAAACAGTGTTTGTTCATTCGTTTGCCCAGAAAATGCTCATCGAGCGTTGCCAAGCACTCTGCACCATGTTGGGTGGTAAACAAATAGAAATAGGCCTCCTCTCGAGGAGTTCACAGTCCAGTGGGAGAAACACATGAGTAGACAGGTTATTGCGGACGTTTATCCAGCCTCCTGCACGAGTTCTACAGGCAGCCCTGGGCCCAGAAAGAGTAGCCTCTTCCACCAGGAGGAGGGCGACGGGGGCAGAGAGCAGAGCACAGGTCACATTTTAGTCCCAGGCTGACGTCCAGTCGGTCACATCTCAGACTTCAAACCGGGTATGCCAGCCTTCATCTTAGCTGTGACTACAGTGCAGAAGCATTAACCAGATGTTTGGGACTTTAGAGGCATAACTTTAATGGTGTCACCTGTCTAAATGAAATGGACTGCAGATGTGTTCATTATTCCCATCAGCATCATTCCACAACAATACCTCCCATGCATATAGTCAATTGTGAAAAGACTGCATTTGGTCCACAGTTCCCAGCAAACATCCAAAGCCAAGAGAATGGCAAAGAGGCCAAGTGAGGCTTCTGTGTGCCACAACACACAATGGTGTGCGGCGCTTTTCCCTGAAGAAACTGTCATCTATCGAAGACACTTGGTGTAGCACTTATTCATTCATTCCTTCATTTGTGAAGCTGACATTCAGAGTGATATATACATGCCAAAGACCAATGTTGATGTTTTCTTCGTAGGCCAGACAACTGGGATATACATCAGGATTCAAACTGTAATGGCATTTGGGTAAGAGACTCAATTCAAATTTAACCCTGTTCTCTTGCTTTCCTTCCTCCTCAAAAGCCCATTGCCTGTATGCTTCAGTCAGACCTAAGGAAGAAGATGGTAGACTACAGCAATTCTTTTTCTGCTGTTTGAAAGAGGGGCATAGAATCCAATCACATGTGAGGAGTGTCCATGATATAATGAGAGTTGATTCTGTCTCTGTCACAGCCACTATAAGTCTTGCTTAACGTCATTCACATCTAATCCCTTTATTCTGTTTGGAACAGTGTGAAATTAAATGGAGAGTGGTGTTAGCAAAGTTTTACGGCAACCCAAAGAGCTATTGGAGCAAACCGCATGCTGTCACCACTTCACTGCAGCTGTTTTTTTCTAGTTCATAAGGCTAGTCAGGCAGAGTGGAAGTTACCTGTAGTTGCCCCACTGCCCACATCCTGAGGCATCTAATGCTGGTGCCCCAGTTCCCTATGAATAATAAATTAGCAGCTTCCAGGTAGAGAAAAGGAAAGGAAAGAGAAAAGCCCAACACTTAATCTTAGCACGGCAATGGCAGCAGACCCAATTTTGTGAGGTCTTGAGCTTATAGGATTTGAGGGGTCCTCATGAAGAAAAAGAATACCAAATACAAAATCAAGAATAAAAGTATAATTAATTAGAACAATAAAAGAAATCTTAACAAATTCCTGGAGTCTTGGAAATTCATGTCCCTTTCTTCTGAGATCTCTTTTCCAATTTACCAGGAGTGCTTATGTAGAAATATTGTTCTGAGTGCAGCCTGGCTCCTCTCCACCTAAAACACTCTATAGCTCCCAGCTGCTCCCAGCACTCACACAGGCAGGGATCGTACAAACAAGGAGCCTTGAAGTTTAAGATTCTCCAGCTTCAAGATCAATTGCCTCTGAATGGTTGCCTAATTTGTCTGCTTGGATGAAGAGGAGAAAGTTCCTGTAAATAGTTTCCTCTCTCCAGGACACTGACAGTCCATTTCTTCTGAGATATGGAGAGCAAGACAGATTGTATCCTGGTATAGCCCTACCCACCCACCCTATCATCAGTCACACTGCCTTTTCATGAGGAGGGGAAGACATGTCCCCTAGATCTTAAGGTGTCAAGGTGTCAAGACCCCCAAGGCAGCTCTTGTTCGATAAAGTCAAGCTTAGTTGTCATGTTGGAGGACATGGGGGGTTATTAGTGTGTGAAGCTGCTGTCTTGGTTCCATGACCCCATCCCTGCCTCTGACATGGGAGCCCACCTACATAAGGAAGGCCAGTAAGAGACTGTGATAGACCAGTGGAAATCCGCCAGGAGCCCAGGGAGCCAAGACTCAGCGTTTATCATCAGTAATAGGAGAAAGACACATGACCTTCATACCTATCCCTTTCCATGAAGGAAAAATGACTCACAGAATCACAAAATCATAAACTCAGAGAGGACTTTACAAATCACTAAGTCCAACAGTTCCCAAACTGTGTCCAAGTACTCCAGTGTTGAGTGGGAGGTTAAGAGGTAAGGGAGGAGGGGCGCTATAGCAAAGTTTGGAAAGTACTGGGTCAAATAAGCCTGAACAGTTTTCTTTACTTCTGAATTTCTCAGCATCTTTAATGTTTTAATGCATGTTGGGAGTCCCCAAGGCCAAGACAGTGAACACACTGTTTCCAGTACATCTCTGACCATCAGCTTCTTTCTTCCTAAAATACTGTTAATACCATTAATATCTAGTGGAATGCCAGTGCTCTCCAGACCAGAGTTTGGCAAGCAAAAGAAAAAAAATTATATATATATATATTTTTTAATTTTTTAAGTTATCCAGACTCTGCTCAAACCTTCCAAGGACCAGCTGCTCCACTAATGCACAGACTTAGCTTTAAGTGTTAGGAAGTGCCCTCAGCTGTGGTAACTCTGTCCCACTCATAGGCTCAATCTTACTTCTGGGTTTCTCAGTCTCATCATATCAACATTTGGAATCATTCTTTACGGTTTGGGCTGCCTTGTAAATTGTATGATGGTCAGTTGCATCCCTGCCTCTCCCCACTAAATGCCGGTAGCTCCCCCTCCCCGCATTGTAACAACCAAAGATGTCTCCAGGCATTGCCAAATGTCCCTTTGGATGGCTGTGGGGCGGGGTGGGGGAGGGGTGCCTCAAAAGCAGCCCTGTTGAGAATCTCTGCTCTAGAACCATCAACCCTTAGGCACCGGAGGTGTCAGGACACTTAGAGCTCCAACTCAGAGACTGCTGAACCCGGTCTGCCCCTGTGTCCCAGTCACTGAATGGACCCTATATGCTCCCTCCGGGTGATACTACCAGCACCCAGAGCCCTGCCCTGCATCCTTCTGAACAAGATGGTCCAGTTTCTGGATCTCTCCTTATTCCTGCCCCCAGTTCCTTAAAGCCCAATTCACTTACCTAGGATGTTGCTATGTTGGATTAAGGGCTCAAGAGACTTTAAAGGATTTTATCTACTGATTTGTTTTTGTGCTTTTAAAGCCATTTGGGAAGGATTTCGTGTTTGTGTCTCATAAATTTAAAAGCAAGCTGCTAATTTCATCATTTCTCTTAAAGGGTGTTGATCCAAAAGATGGAATTCCATATGAGAAGAAATTCTGTGAAGGTATGAATTGTAAAAGTCAGTGTACTTATTCCAATAGAATATTCTTTTCTAGTCTGAGTCAAATTGAAGCAAACAGACCATCCAAGTGAGGAAGTGCCTGATGCTACAACATAATGTTGACCAATTTACATTTATTTTTGTGACAAATTAGAAAATGACATGAAAAAGATTATAGACAAATGAGGCAGAATCAAGACAAAGCAAAACTGAATTTGTTTAATAGATTCCTTTTTTAGGGAATTGGAAACTTTAATGATAATATTAGAAAAGGCTGTAAGATAGATAACAGGGTAACTGAAATCCAGCACTTCTCCAAATAAGAAAATAAGTGGAGGTGATAATTTTCAGTCTTCTCTGTGTCCTCCTCAATACACTACAAGGTCAGACGTCTAGACTTGTACTGACAGAGTCCTTGTGTCGACTGGGCTAAAGACTCATATCTGGGTGACTTGACGGAGACCTCCAAGCAATAGCCATTGAGAGTTCCAAAAAATACCTGACCAAAAGCTCTATATTCTAAATGCCCAATGCCACATACACCTGGGCTACCAGTGTTCTTAGGAGGAACCTATTACTACCCACATAGTACTGAAAACCTGGTCCTGGTGATGCCCAAAGAGTCTCAAGCAAGACCCTATGGTAGCATCACTGTTTTATGTTTAGACAATGCTTTCCCCTAACATTTAGAAGCATTTCATTCATTCATTCATTCAACAGATATTTCCTGGACACCTATTCCTATTATGCACCAAGGACCGTACTTGGCTCTGAGTTTTTATGAGCAGACGTGATACAGTCCTTGCCCTCAATCAGCTTAAAGTCTAATTGTCTGTAAGCTATTAGAAGGACAGGATGGAGGTAGAAAATGTAAGGACCCGACACATAGTAATGCAGTTTAGAAATGCTTGTTGGATGAATAAAGGAATGCATTAACAAATAGACAAATGAATAAGTAAACTCAGATCTAAGTGAAATCCTGCTGTGAGGCTCTGGGTTCACTGTGGGAAGCCTCTTGGATTCCCCAAATCCCAACCCCTCCTCAATGTCCTGGGCCTTCTCAGTCCCTATTTGTGCTAGCTGTCACAAAGTCCTGAGATAGGGAGCTGCTGGAGTGAGGCTGGACCATCCTCGGCTCTTCTCTGACTCTGAGAGGCACTGATTGATTCTTTCAGGATCTTAAGGGATTTGGAAGAGTTCATGCATCACCCATGGATGAATGATTCGTGTAGATGGGCCTTAGAATCAGATTAAGTGATTCTTAACCTCCAAACATATAGGGCTGCATAGAGATTTTATCTCTCCATCTCCCCACTAATCAGCCATAATTGTCCATCCAGTGCTTTTGTATATATAGATTAAGGACATTAAAAGACCATAACATCTTTGAAAAAAATCAAAATTGCTCCATGAGATTACTAATTCCTAAAGTGGATATTAACAGAAATGAGTGTGTTTTCCAAGGAAGCAATTTTCAGAACCAAAATTTAGGGCATATTTCTGAGTTCAGATAAAGTTTTGATGCTTTTATTCATCTATCATTCACTCAAGATGTTGCACAGGAGTTTGTTTTATGCTGAGCTAGGAAGCACACCTGCATCTGCACAGCTTAGCTGGCAAGTTTCAATGGCCTGGAAATCTCATTCAGCTCCTAAATGCTATGCTGCTCACTCTCCAACACTCGAAAAGTGGCAACGCATCACTGTTACGATGCTCTATGCACAGAATACACACCAGGGTATGTGCTCACCTAACTACCCAAGCTGGAGGCTCCATAAATAATGCAAATAAATTGTGCCACCTAGGTTCACAGCCCAGGGGAATCATTTTGCTGGGAGACTCAGCTGGGGCTCATTTTCACATCCCTCCCGATTGGATCACAGCTTCACAGATGTCTTTGGTAAGTAATTTGGGCAGTAATCATGCGGGATATGCTGGCCTCTGTGTTTGTTTCCCCCTTGCTCTCTATAAATGTGATGCCAGATCCAAACAGGTGCAAATTTCCCTTCTCAGCACAATCTGCCATCAAAGGCACATCCATAGCCATTTCAGTTCAGTTCAGTTCAAACACTGTGATAAGAACAACAGGCTCATAACAAGAGCTGTCTCGTCCATTAGAGAAGGAGGATGGTGCCCCTGCCGGGTGGAAAGGAAACCTGGGCATAGTGGGGAAGCCCTTGTTGTACAGCCACCTCGGGATGTAGTTCTCTCTTCAGCCTCCTGTAAAATGAAAATGCTGATCCAGGGAAGTTAAACTACAAGAATTATACATTCTTCTTTGATCCCTTTTCTCACACTGAAGAAATCAGACATGAACCTGAATACTCTCTGATGGAACCTCTCCCAAGTTCTAAAACTGGGCAAACACAGGCCTCCCTTGTAAAATGAGCAAACAGAGAAACACTTGAACATAGAAAAAATGTTCATGGTCTCCAAAGAAAAGAACTCTTGAAAAAAGCTTGCTACAGGAAAGTGAATTTTGTAAGATATTAAATCCAGATTCTCAACAATAATGTGAGGAGATTATACTCATGAAAAAGGAACAATCTGAGGTTAGGGAAGACTACTTTTAGGTGAAACAATAATGGCCTGATGTAAAAATGTGATGGCCATACTGACTAGCAAGTTGGACAATGTAAAAAGCAGTGAGAAAACCAGTCAGCCAAATTCTGGAACTCACATAAGAGGCATATAGGTTAGGTCCAGGAGATTGAATAGGAAACCTGGGGGAGGAGAACGCATCGGACAGAGAGGAAGTGGCGACCAAATAAACAACAAAGATAATTTTCTTGAGTTGAAGAAATCCTTGACTTTAATCCAAAACCCCACTGAACTCCAGAGAATATAAAAGAGACTCTCCTCATCATGTCTTGCTTTTCCATTATATTCCAAATATAAAGAAAAATCTTGCAATCATTCAGCCCAACAAACAACCAGGGGACATACTAGGAGGAAAATTCCTTTCGACATCAGACTTATCTTTCAATGATAAATTTCAGAAAATAGGGGAACGGCCTCTACAACATTTTGAGGATAGTGTGTCAAAACTGCTCCAGCTGCCAAGATATGGTTCCTACATGAAGGCCACAGAAATGTATTCTCAGTCATTCAAAGATTCAGAAAATATAACAGATTTATGCTTTCCTGAAAAAGATTATTTTAAGAAGTATTCCAGTCTCTCTGAGCATGGTATTATAAAAGCAAAGCCAAAAAAAATTATTACTAGATTTAATTACATGAAATCTTCAAATGTATACAATGTCCAAAATTCATAAAATTAAAAGACAAATGAAAAACTAGAGCAATATTTATAACATATAAGACAAGATTTAAATTCTCTAATAACAAAGAGTTCCTGCATATCAATAAGGAAAAAACAATTTAATTTTTTAATGATCAAGAACGTGACCAATAAATATAAAAACAGTTTCATCTTCAGTAGTAATCAAAGAAAAACAAATTAAAACAACAATGAGGTATCATCTATCATCTGTCAAATAAGCAAAGGTTAAAAAGTGATAAAGGCCTACTTTTAGCAAGAATATGGTGAAAGGGACATGTTCCTTCACCACTAATGAGAGTTTAAGTTGCTAGAACTTCTCTGACAGGCAACTTGACAATATGTATAAAGTGACATTATAATGTTTGTGATTTTAACAAGTAATTCTGCTTCTGAAAATTTCTCTTTAAAACTAAGGAGTCATTTGTTCGAGAATCTATGTACATGAGTATTCATCAAAGAGTTATTTATAAGAGCAAAAATGAAAAAAGAAATTCAAAAAACAAAATAGGGGATTAAGGGTGGAGTCAAGACGGCATACTAGGAGGATGCGGAATTTGTGTCTCCTCACAACAAGGGCACCTACCAGGCACCAGTGGGGGACCACAGACACCTAAGGAGATGGGAGGAACCCCCAGCAACCGGTGATCTCTCCTTTTGGCTTGTTGCCCGCCCCCCTTTTTTTTTCTTTTTTCTGCTTTGGTTTTATTTTACCTTGTTGCAGTTGTTTCAATTATAGTTTTGTTTCTCCTAATTTTTTTTTTTTTTTTTTTTTTTTTTTTTTTTTGTTTGGGTTTTTTTTTTCTTTTTTGACGTTTTTTTATTTTAGTTTTTTTTTTCCCAATTTTTTTTTTTTTTTGTTTGGGTTTTTTTTTTCTTTTTTGACGTTTTTTTATTTTAGTTTTTTTTTTCCCAATTTTTTTTTTTTTTTGTTTGGGTTTTTTTTTTCTTTTTTGACGTTTTTTTATTTTAGTTTTTTTTTTCCCAATTTTTTTTTTTTTTTGTTTGGGTTTTTTTTTTCTTTTTTGACGTTTTTTTATTTTAGTTTTTTTTTTCCCAATTTTTTTTTTTTTTTACCATGCCATGAAGCTTGCGGGATCTTGGTTCCCAGACCAGAGGCTGGGCCGGAGCTCCCGTATTGGGAGCTCCAAGTCCAAACCGCCGGACTAACAGAGAACCTCAGACCCCAGGAAATATCAATTGGAGTGAGGCCTCCCAGAGGTCCTCATCTCAGCACCAAGACCCAGTTCTATCTAACTGCCTGCAAACTCCAATGCTGGACGTCTCAGGCAAAACAACCAGTAAGACAGGAATACAGCACCACCCATCAAAAAAAAAGAAGGAAAGAAACGACAAAAAAAAGTTACAGATGAAAGAGCAAGGTAAAAACCTACAAAACCAAATAAATGAAGACGAAATAGGCAAGCTACCTGAAAAAGAATTCAGAGTAATGATAGTAAAGATGATCCAAAATCTCAGAAACATAATGGAGAAGATACAACAAACATTTAACAAGGGTATAGAAGAACTAAAGAGCAAACAGACAATGATGAACAACACAATTACTGAAATTAAAAATACTATAGAAGGAATCAATAACAGAATAACTGAGGCAGAGAAAAGGATAAGTGAGCTGGAAGATAAAATGGTGGAAATAACTGCCAGGGAGGCGAATAAAGAAAAAAGAATGAAAATAATTGAGGACAGTCTCGAGACCTCTGGTCCAACATTAAATGCACCAACATTTGAATTATAGGGGTCCCAGAAGAAGAAGAGAAAAAGAAAGGGTCTGAGAAAATATTTGAAGAGATTATAGTAGAAAACTCCCCTAACATGGGAAAGGAAATAGTCAATCAAGTCCAGGAAGCACAGAGAGTACCATACAGGATGAACCCACAGAGAAACACGCCAAGACACATATTAATCAAACTATCAAAAATTAAATACAAAGAAAAAATATTAGAAGCAGCAAGGGAAAAGCAACAAATAACATATAAGGGAATCCCCATAAAGTTAACAGCTGATTTTTCAGCAGAAACTCTGCAAGCCAGAAAGGAGTGGCAGGACATATTTAAAGTGATGAAAGGGAAAAACCTACAGCCAAGATTATTCTACCCAGCAAGGATCTCATTCAGATTCAGCAGAGAAATTAAAACCTTTACAGACAAGCAAAAGCTAATAGAATTCAGTACCACCAAACCAGCTTTACGACAAAATGCTAAAGGAACATCTTTAGGCAGGGAACACAAGAGAAGGAAAAGACCTACAATAACAAACCCAAAACAATTAAGAAAATGGTAATAGGAACATACATATTGATAATTACCTTAAAAGTAAAAGAATTAAATGCTCCAACCAAAAGACATAGACTGGCTGAATGGACACAAAACAAGACCCGTATATATGCTGTCTACAAGAGACCCACTTCAGACCTAGGGACACATACAGACTGAAAGTGAGGGGATGGAAAAAGATTTTCTATGCAAATGGAAATCAAAAGAAAGCTGGAGTGGCAATTCTCATATCAGACATAATAGACTTTAAAATAAAGGCTATTACAAGAGACAAAAGACACTACATAATGATCAAAGGATCAATCCAAGAAGTTATAACAATTGTAAATATTTATGCACTCAACATCTAATGAAACTTAAAAGCTTTTGCACAGCAATGGAAACCATAAACAAGACGAAAAGACAACCTTCAGAGTGGGAGAAAGTATTTGCAAACGAAGCAACTGACAAAGAATTAATCTCCAAAATATACAAGCAGCTCATGCAGCTCAATATCAAAAAAACAAACAACCCAACCCAAAAACTACAATGAGGTATCACCTCACACTGGTCAGAATGGCCATCATCAAAAAATCTACAAACAAAAAATGCTAGAGAGGGTGTGGAGAAAAGGGAACCCTCTTGCACTGTTGGTGGGAATGTAAATTGATCCATCCACTATGGAGAACAGTATAGAGGTTCCTTTAAAAGCCAAAAATAGAACTACCATATGACCCAGCAATCCCACTACTGGGCATATACCCTGAGAAAACCATAATTCAAACAGTCATGTACCACAATATTCACTGCAGCACTATTTACAATAGCCAGGTCATGGAAACAACCTAAGCATCCACCAACAGATGAAAGGATAAAGAAGATGTGGCACGTATATACAAAGGAATGTTAGCCATAAAAAGAAATGAAATTGAGTTAATTTTAGTGAGGTGGTTGGACCTAGAGTCTGTCATAGAGAGTGAAGTTAAGTCAGAAAGAGAAAAACAAATACCATATGCTAACACATATATAGGGAATCTAAAAAAAAAAAAAAGTGGTTCTGATGAACCTAGGGGCAGGACAGGAATAAAGATGCAGATGTAGAGGATGGACTTGAGGACATGGGGAGGCGGAAGGGTAAGCTGGGACAAAGTGAGAGAGTAGCATTGACATATATACACTACCAAATGTAAAATAGATAGCTAGTGGGAAGCAGCTGCATGGCACAGGGAGATCAGCTCGGTGTTTTGCGACCACCTACAGGGGTGGGATAAGGAGGGTGGGAGGGAGACTCAAGAGGGAGGGAATATGGGGATATACGTATGCATATAGCTGGTTCACTTTGTTATACAGCCGAAACTAACACAATACTGTAAAGCAGTTATACTCCAATAAAGATGTTTAAAAAAATAGGGGATTAGATATTTAAAAATATATTGCGGGCTTCCCTGGTGGCGCAGTGGTTGAGAGTCCGCCTGCCGATGCAGGGGACACGGG
>NW_020175489.1:221997-250581 GCF_003031525.2 Neophocaena asiaeorientalis asiaeorientalis | reverse complement strand
AGGCCACAACAGTGAGAGGCCCATGTACCGCAAAAAAAAAATATATATATATATATATATATTGCATCCGCAAAATGAAATATTATGCAACTGTTAATACACATATTATAGACACATTTCTTAGCAAGAAAATATGTTTATGGTAATTTGTTAGGCGGCAAAACCAGGTTACAAGATAGTAATATATGGGCCAGTTTATGTGAATATATGTGTGTTCATGTGTACAGACAAAATAATTTGAAGGTTATAGATCAGTATGTTAACTTTGGGCTCTAGAATTCTGGATAACTTTTATTCTAATTTTTCTTCAATGAATTTTTGTTATGTATGTACCAAACATTTGAGGGATTGTTTTGTTTGGTTTTTAAGCAAATAGCTAAGGAAACCAGCTAAAGAATACTAAAGCATTACTTTTTTAATCTTCATAAAAGCCCTCTAACATAGGTGTTATTACAACATAGCCTCACTTTCCAGACAAGTACTCAGAAATGTTGAGTAGATAGCCTAAGGTCACACAGCTAGGAGGTGCAGAACCACTTCCTGTCAGTATCATCTTGAACAAACCACCTAACCAGAAACTCTGTAGATGATGAAGGAAGGCCATGAGCTTCAGTGAGCTAAGGTTTGTGAAAAAGCTTTAGAAACGGTATGTTGGATTCAAACCATACAAAAGTAGATTGACACACAGCTCACGTGGTGCAGTGGTGGTAGCAAACCAGGCTGGTCAATGTCCTCATGCTTGACCTTCCTATCCCACACCTGGCCTCTGGAGGCTGAGGTGAGGGGTGCCTCTCGCTTTAGGGTTCCCTTGGGGAGGGCAGCCTCTCACTGGAGCTGGCAGCTCTCTCCAGTGTGCTAAGTCTCTGGGGAAGAGAAAGACCCATTGAGAAGATGCTTTAAGGAAATCATTCCCACAAGCCCAGTAGCCAGCCCCATCCTGGAATCCAGACAATTGGAATTTGGATTGTAGCAATTTTTTATTTGCTATTTGCAACAACAAATGAATTGAAATAACTGCAGATCAGCAGTTGTTGGTTTGGGTTTGGGTTATTTCCCACCCCACACCCATCCCTTTTTGGCAGTAAAGTAGTAGTTCTGAAAAGTGACTATGAGAATGGCAATGAGGAACCCATACTGGTCATAATGGTAATTGGGATTCATTAGTATCATCAATATGTCAATAATGCTGTGATGGTAGAGACAACACTACAGTTTTAGTGTTAGTTTGTCATCTGTTTCAAGCCTTTGATGTTCTAGGATCCTTAAAATATCTCTCCAGGGGCTTCCCTGGTGGCGCAGTGGTTGAGGGTCCGCCTGCTGATGCAGGGGACACGGGTTCATGCCCCAGTCCGGGAGGACCCCACATGCCGTGGAGCAGCTGGGCCCGTGAGCCAGGGCCGCTGAGCCTGTGGGTCCGGAGCCTGTGCTCTGTGACGGGAGAGGCCACAACAGTGAGAGGCCCGCGTACTGCAAAAAAAAAAATATATATATATATATATCTTCAGGTTAATATTCCTCTCCAAGCTAAAAGTTAGCCTGGGCACTCCCAGCCTGGGCTACTTCTGTGGGATACCATTTGATAAGAATGAAAGATGGGACAAGAAGAATAAAAGACAGAGATTTTGCTCAGAAAGTTGATGTTGAAAATGAAGATTTATCACTGAGTTATTGTCAAAATAATGCTGTATACATACCCAAATCTCAA
Organism: Neophocaena asiaeorientalis asiaeorientalis; assembly: GCF_003031525.2. Taxonomy (NCBI): domain Eukaryota; kingdom Metazoa; phylum Chordata; class Mammalia; order Artiodactyla; family Phocoenidae; genus Neophocaena; species Neophocaena asiaeorientalis. The sequence goes on along the minus strand of NW_020175489.1, from coordinate 248,876 downwards.
TGACTTAAAACAATCGTCATTTCTTCTCACTCACACAGCTGTTCCAGGCTGGGCCCTGTTGGTCTTCGCTCCAAGCTGAAGCTTGGGTCCAGGTCTGCTCCACGTGTCTCTCATTTTTCCTTGGTTGGGTAGTCTATCCAGAGCATACACTTTTCATGATAATGTCAGAAGTGCAAGAGGGCAAGGCCCTCACACAAACATATTTGCTACATCATGTGCACCATCAACCCATAGGCAAAGCAAGTCACATGGCCAAGACCAATAGGGAAGGAAGTAATCTGCCCAAAGTGAAAGAGGGAAGAGAGAGAATGTTTGCTCTGTTGCTTTTATCTAATCAGATATGTTAAATATTCAGTGGAGAAAAATAAGCAAATACAGAAATTATGAAGAAATTATTAAAATTTCCCTTGTGCTACCACCCAGAAAGAATCATTTTAACATTTTGGAGTATCAGATTTGTTTTTTTGTTTTTGTTTTTTGCGGTACGCGGGCCTCTCACTGTTGTGGCCTCTCCCATTGCGGAGCACAGGCTCCGGACGCACAGGCTCAGCGGCCATGGCTCACGGGCCCAGCCACTCCGCGGCACGTGGGATCCTCCCGGACCGGGGCACGAACCCGTGTCCCCTGCATCGGCAGGCGGATTCTCAACCACTGCGCCACCAGGGAAGCCCATCAGATTTGTTTTGAAATATTCTTTTAATATTCTTCTTATTGGGGAAAAAAGAAGATATAAAGTCAACATTAGAACCAATTATGAGAATATTAAAAAAAAATTATCCCCACTATCTTAAACTTTTCTCTTCCCCAGCACTCTACCCTCACTACGCATGCACACACACACACACGTGTACACACTATGTAGTCACAAGAGTAGCAAGTAAGCAATTGGCAATGCTCCTTTTTTTAAAAAATTAGTACTAATCATAATCATTTTTCCACATTGCTACTTAGTCTTTTTACTCATTATATCTGTCAGTGTTTCATACTATCCTTTTCAGTGTACAAGCCATAATCCACGACTGGATATTAAGCTGATTCATGGTTTCGTTTTCTGGCCAGTATAGAACATACTCCTTTTTTTTTACTTATTATTTTTTATTGAAATAACATCAGTTTGTAACATTATATATGCTTCATATGTACAACATTATATTACAACTTCTGTGTACACTACAGCATGTTCACCACCAAAAATTTAGTTTCTATCCATCATCATACAGTTGAACCCCTTTACCCAGTGCCCATCGGCAGGTGCATGGATAAAGAAGATGTGGCACATATATACAGTGAAATATTACTCAGCCACAAAAAGAAATGAAATTGAGTTATTTGTAGTGAGGTGGATGGACCTAGAGTCTGTCATACAGAGTGAAGTAAGTCAGAAAGAGAAAAACAAATACCATATGCTAACACATATATATGGAATCTAAAAAAAAAAAAAAAGGTTCTGATGAACCTAAGGGCAGGACAGGAATAAAGATGCTGGCGTAGAGAATGGACTTGAGGACACAGGGAGGGGGGAGGGTAAGCTGGGACGAAGTGAGAGAGTAGCATTGACATATATACACTACCAAATGTAAAACATAGCTAGTGGGAAGCAGCCACATAGCACAGGGAGATCAGCTCGGTGCTTTGTGACCACCTAGAGAGGTGGGATAGGGAGGGTAGGGGGGAGATGCAAGAGGGAGGGCATATAGGGATATATATATACATATAGCTGATTCACTTTGTTATACAACAGAACTAACACAACATTGTAAAGCAATTATACTCCAATAAAGATGTTTAAAAAAAAAGAAAAGAAATGGAAGCATAGAGAACTTAAGGATCCTGCCCAAGATTGATCAGATCATAAAGATCAAAACCATGATTAGGAAAAAAAAGAAGAAGATGTGGTATATATATACAATGGAATACTACTCAGCCATAAAAATAAAAAGATGAAACCTTGCCATGAGCCACAACATGGATGGACCTTGAGGGTATTAGGCTAAGTGAAATAAGTCAGATGGAAAAAAACAAATACCATATGATTTCACTCATATATGGAATATTTTTTAAATGCTCCTTTTTAAAAAAGACTTCCAGCTTTTAAAACATTATCTATAGCGTCTCTTCATTTGCACAGAGAATCAGGTTAGGTATAAGTACCATGCCTAGCAGACATCCATGATGTAAGTTGAGCTCAGATGTCTCCTGTTTTGGTTATTTGGGTTTTAATGTTTATAAGCAAAATATCACTAAATCCTAACCCAGGACCTACCACGTGCCAAACACTGTGATAGGAGCTAATGACACAGAGGTGAAGAGGATGGGGAGAGCCCAGGTCCTCAGAGAGTTTCAGGCCTTGTGGGGAAATGCAAGTAAGCAAATAGGCAATTCCAGAGTGTGAGCTGCTGTGATGCACATGTGCTTCCCAAACTGGGAGGAAGGAGGCATCGGAGGCATCCGTCCCAGCAGACCTAGGAAGGAGTGTCTTAGGGGCTGAAAGAGCACGTGCAAAGGCTCACAAGTAAGAGGGTGCAGAGTTATGAGAAGTTTGGTGGGGCTGAACTGACATTGATCCAGCACAAGGTCTGAATGTAAGAGAAGAGCCTAGGAAGGTACATAGGAGCTGATCTCAAAGGACCTCAGAGCCACATTAAGGAACTCAGAGTTTATCCTGAAGGCAATAGGAAGCCGTCAAAGGGGTTTAAACTACAAAATAGCATCAGTCTGACTTGAATTTCAGAAAAATCACTCTGGTTTCAATGCGCAGGATGGATTACATTGGTGGGGGGCGTGGGGGAGGAAGGGGGAGCAGGCCAGAAACTCAGCTAGGAGTTTGTTATTATTCTAGTAAAAGTGTCCTAAGCTAGAAGAGCACCTTGGGAAGAAAAGAAATGGACAAACTCAGAAGTTATCTAGAATCAACAATGGATATATAGTTTTCTCACACCCCGCCTGCTCTGTGGACTTTACATCCAGTTTCTGAATAGCCCACCCTCCTCCAGCCAGATATCTCAGGCTGCGGTTAACTCAGGGCTGTTCCCAGCATCCTTGCATCTGGGGAGGCTGCCTGGACTTCATCTCCCCAGTGCATATCTTCCCTGCAGGGTCTAAGCCAGGCTTTGGAGACTCTACTGGAAGAGTCTGCCCTCCTACAAAACTTCTGGTGCTTCTGGTTCCTCTGCACCAAACTCCCCTAACCCTAGAGGTTGTAGTGGTCATATAATTTATTGCCCAAACTTGAGAGAAGAGGGATCATTACTGTTAATTATGTGAGGACAACAGGCATTAACCCAGACCGGCCCAGACATATTGGGATATATAGCCACCCTACTGATGGCACGGAAGTCATTTGTGAAACTGACACCATGAGCCCAGAGGGGAATTTCAAGCCCCTAAATTATCTCTGTATAAAATAATCTTGGACTTTGAATCAGACATACCTGTGTTCAAATCCTGGCTTAGCCACTTACCTTTACTTATTTTCTCTGAGCTTTACTTTTCTTCTGTATAAAATATAAATAATGATAGATATTTCATTAGAAATTCAGGATGATTTTATAACAGATGTTAAAAACTGGACTATTTATTTCTACCTAACTTTCAAGTGAGAGCCTTAGACAATGTGGGCCAACTAGTCCCACCTTCCACAGTCAAATATTAGAAGGACTTCAGCAGGACCTGCAGAAGAAGGGAGTGAAAACCATTTCTGCAACCTGTAGCTTGAGGCTGAGAATCGCTAGTGTCAGTATGGCAGTGGGGTTCCGCTGTCCCCGTGGGGGAAGGGCAGGGTGCTTCCCCTCACTGTAGGAGGCCACTAAGAGACTTGGACAGGTGTCTTCGGAGACTGGGGTCAAAAAAGCTGGAGTCTGACACTCTTGTGAGTAATGTAAGGGTGGTGACTGAGTTATCAGGACAGAAAGAGTGTGTGTCCTGGGGCAAGGATATGGACCCCAGGAAGGGAGAGCCAACCTGGGCCATTGAAAATCCTGGAGAGGATTGCCTGGATTTGACCTCAATGTGGGGATTAAACTCCAGATGACCAGGGGCTGGAGCATGAAACTTAAGTGACTAGTGAGGATGAAGGGAATGTACCAACTCCACAATGGGATTTATTAATTCATTAGAAAATAACAATAAGAAACATATTAACATAAATAACATATTTTTATAACAACTTTATTTTCTGAAACAAACAAACATAAAGGCTAAAATAATAGCATTCTTTTCTACTTTTGTGAATCTCCTTGATATCTGGATAGAAGACAGCTAAATTCCCCTATCCGCTTCTGCCTTCAATCTATTTCTGTATCCATGTATGTGGCCTCTTGAAAACTCCATTGTATGCTTATGAGTGAATTAGAATAAAGATAAATCAAGTTTTAGTATTATGATGATAATAGTGATCTCATGAACCCTCTCTGAGGGTCTCAAAGATCCCCAGGGGTCCCCAGACTTTGGGGAGAACCACTGTCATAGCGTTTTCCCACTGCCTCCAATGTCCAAACTTTGAGGATTTACAAAAGAAAGATGTGGTTGTGGGATACTGCAGTGTAGTTTTCAAAATTCTTCGCATGTCAGGGAAGAGCTTGCACTCTAAGACAGACCGCTGCAGGGCAAAATGGGGAAGCAATCAGCATGGTGTGGGCTAGTCCCTCAACCGAAGTATTTCTGGAGCACATTGGAATGTGCGAGGTTCCCCAAGAGAGCATCTCCGCCCATCAGACTATCCTCAGTCCTCATTCTGCCCACAGGTTCCCCTATTTGAGAGCCTTTTAGTGATGTCACCGCAAAGAGAGAAAGCCTCCAATATTTTGGCTAATTCAGCATTTGGAACCCTTTTAAACTGGGTTTCTTGTCACTGTCAGAGTCACCATTTATGAGGGGTCAGTCAGGAAAATGAAAGCATTCCAACAGAGGGGATTTAATATAGGGGATTGGCTACCCTGGTAGATTTAATACAGGGAGCTGATTACACAGGTATTAGAACAAAAAGGGGGATGCTGAAGTTATCAGAGATTAATCATTGCAAAAAGCAGCTGCTGACTGCAGGGCTAAGGAACAACGAGGAGGAAGAGGTATTACCAGAAGCTAGAGGGAGGGGTGCAGCTTGTGTCTGGACTACTGCACAGCCTGTACTCTGACTGCCAAGGGCACACAAACCAGCTGCTACTGAACCACTGAGGAGTGTGGAGAGGAGCTGAAAGTAGCACAGAAGGCTGGAGGCTGGAAGCTGCTGGGGGATGCCGACCTCAACTAGACGCCAGAAAATAGTTCCTCCTCTCCTTCTCTCACCCCCACTTGCCCATCTCCCACCTCCACCTCTCATTGGCAGGGAGACTCAGAGGAATCTGGGAAGTGTAGTTTTCAGAGTCCAGCTCCATAGCACAGAGCAAAGATTAGAGGGGTGGGCTTGGAGCCCAGAGGCCATTGGTGTTTACCCAGCACATGCTGCTCAAACCCTTTCAGATCAAGTCTGGAATCAGTTCCAGCCAGCACTGGGCACCAGAAAGCAAAGATGTCCAAGGGCATTGAAGTGCAGCAGAAATCTTATGTGTTGGCTCAAGGCTGGGTGACTGAAGGGGAACAACTGTCAGAGGCCAGTGCTGAATTCTCAACCCCATGGGCCCTGTGGATTCCGAGGCCTGGTTGGTGGTCAGCATGGCCTCAACCCAGTAAAGCCTCATTTCTTTACGTCCTTATTAACCGGGTACCCGCCTCACCCAGGGAGCACGCACACTGGTTGTTATTCAGTTAATGCCAGATCGTCCCCTCTTCAACTGCCTTTAGGAATCCTTCCCAAAATGACAGAAGAGGGCAACAGCCAGAAGTTGTCTTTTAAAGTGAAGCTGTGACCTTTTTCCAACCTGTTCAGCAGAAAGAGGTTCTGAATTTGGATTCTGTACCACTGACTGTGAAACTTGAAAGTACCCGCTGACCCCTAACCCCACCCTATAATCCCTCCATGATCTCATGTTCCACGAGGAATAGTAATGGGACCACCTCTTCCAAAGTGAACATTTGGCTGGGGTCTGACCGTGGGAATGCATATTATCAACCAAGACCCTTCAGGAAGCCCCAGCGTGTTTGGTGCCATTCCTTTGCTGCACCAAGTAGTAAATCATATTCTGGGAAGAGCAGTAAGTGCTGTAGAAAAACAAGTATTCATTGTTCATAATAGGCCATTCTGCCCTTTATGAGACTAGTCAACATGTCTTTGCTTTTGTCTCCCTATAAGGCAGAAAACACCCCTGCCGATACATCACCCCATCCCAACTGTGCCCATCGAAAAGGAATTCACAGTCTTGGGTATCTTTCCTGCACCAGTCCCCCTCCCCTCCTGCTCATGCCATCCTCTAATTAAAGCATTGCGGCACCCAAGAGGCCTGTTTACAGCTAATTAGATTAGGAGTGTGTTCATCTGGAAAGACATCTGTAGTTCAATAAAGAGAGTGTGAAGAATCACCCTCATGGTTCCACAGAAACTAAGGGTTCTGAGCCTCACTCTGCCCTCTTCCTCCTTAAAAACACCTTAGCGTCTCTCCAAGATGTCCTTAGCAGTCAGGTTCAACATGAGCTTCCCATATCACACAGAAGACCTCAACTTAGAAAGGTTTCAACAAAAAACAAAGAGCAAATCTGAAAACACTTTCATGCTCTCTTAGTTTTTTTTTCTTTCAAAGGAAAAAACAATCACTGTTTGAGTTGTTTTGTTGCAGAAGAAGGGGAGGTAGAGAGATCATCAAGGCCAGCAGTAGATGCTGCCCTCCTGCCTCTTCCCCATCTGCTTGAAAAGTATTTCCAAAATATTAAATGCTGCATTTCACTGAACCAGAATTGCATGTCGAGTTGCGGGGAGGCGGACAGGAAGGAAGGAGAAGTGATTCTGAAATACAATTTCCCAAATGTTTATTTTGCTAGCAAAGGCTGTTGCCTGTACTATTATAAAATCTTAGCACGACCCCTGGCAAGCTGTTGTCTGTAGGGTAAGTAGGCACAGATTGAATTTCGTGCTGTGTCAAGGACAAAATGTACCCTTAATCTGGCTGCAGAAAATGCATTTTCACCTGAGAGCAAAGCGGCTCCGATCTTCCAAGCCCCTATGCATTCTTTTCCTCTCTCTGAGATGATTTTGTAAATCAGCCTAGGCTACTCTTTATTAGCCCACAGGTGACACAGGCAGTATCTGAGCTCTCACCCTGCCTCTCACTAACCCGCCCTGCCTCCGCTCTCTGGATTTAGCAGTGAGCATAAAGCTTCCATTAAGCATAAAGGCTGATTTTCATGGTGCATAATAAAATATGGAAATTCTATCTCTGCTAACGTCATGTCAACTCCAGAAATATTAAGAGTCAGAGTACTTTTTTATTATTTTTTCCGATGAGGAAAAGCTGTTGTTTAGTAAAACTGGACAAAATTACATTTTCTGCTCCTCAGACATCTTGCAGGCTGGCAGATTAAAGATGCTAAACAATGAGGAGAGAAGCCCCAATCCTAGTTATTTCTCGTTTATTCTGTCAGAAAAAGAGAGTTGTATGCCCCATGGTGAATCCTTTTCTCCAATAGCAGTCAGGCCACAGGAGACAGAATGTTCTTGGGTTGCCTTTCCCTGTTCACGGGCACAGGCCAGACGGGCTGTTGTCTTGAGTCCTGGTCAATTCAATGCCCTTTTCTTCTTGCTCAAGGTGAGCATCTGGGTCTCTTACCTGCCAGCAAAGTCAGGGGCTCTTGCAGGCTCATTCTTCTGAAAACATCAGTGATCTTAGCCCTCACTGCCTTCTGCAAGAATTAAAAAGACATAAACACTGGTTGTTATGAAAAACTACAAGAGGAAATTATTTTAAGCTCCATACTTCTGAAAGGCATTTATAATTACTCAGCCCACATGCCTGTTCCCCCAGCACATTAGATAGACATCTCCGCATAGATAGTGTGTCAGTAAACACCTGTGCAATCCAGTGTGTTGCTAAGACCAGAGAACAATCCCTCGCCCTCTAGTTAATTATATCTACCGTTTTGCTACACTCTCCCTCAAGTTCCTCAGCCATAAAATAGGTTTCATGGAAGTGACTCTTCATAGGGGGACATTTAGAATCTCAAATCAGTTGGCATGTGGGAAGAGGACAACCCTAGCATTTAAAAATAATTTTGGAAAGTTGGAATTGATTGCTACATACCGTTCACTCATTGGTTCCCTCAATGCCACTCCTGGGGGGATGATGAGGACAGCAATTACCCAGCCCAGCCCTTGCCAAGGTCTGGGGGTCAAGACTGGCTTCTGTGTGATCTTCGGGATTTCCTGCTTAAGGCAATGACTGGAGGATTGGTCAGAGGTAGGAGCTCAACCATCATTCCTAGAGGGAAATTATGAAATACAAGGTCCAAAGATTCCAGAAACAGAAATTGAGGACAGCGTCACCAAGAATTTAAACCCTGATTGATAAAGAACCCAAAGGTAAGTAGATCAAGAAGAACCAAAGGGTATATATACACAATGGAATATTACTCAACCATAAAAAAGAATGAAATCATGCCATTTGCAGCAACATAGATGGACCTAGAGATTAGCATACTAAGTGGAGCAAGTCAGAGAAACACAAATATCACCTGATATCACTTATATGTGTAATCTAAAAAATGATATAAATGAACTTATTTACAAAAAAGAAATAGACTCACAGATATAGAAAACAAATTTATGGTTACCAAAGGGGATGGGGGCATAAATTAGGAGTTTGGGATTAACATATATGAACTACTATATGTAAAATAGATAAACAACAGGACCTACTGTATAGCACAGAGAGCTTTATTCAATATCTTGTAATAACCTATAATGGAAGAGAATCTGAAAAAGAATATATATGTGTATATATGTATATGTATGTATGTATGTATGTATAACAGAATCACTTTGCTGCACACCTGAAACTAGCACAGCATTGTAAATTAACTATAATTCAATTTTTTAAACAGAAGCACCAAAGAGGTCACGCTCTCACATTGATAACATATTAGCCAGCAAGAAGGAAGGGTAGTTCAGCACTTCTTAAAGGACTAATTATTAATCAAGGAGGGTATAGGCTCAGCTGCTGTGAAAGAAAGAATCTCCAAATTAGTGACTTCAGATGGAAATGTGCTTTCCTCTCATATAATAAGGTGTGATGAGAGTCGGAGGAGGGTACCTCGCAGAGGAAGGGCAGGGCAGTCAAGAAGGTCAGCATTTAGCTAATGCTTGACTGATGAGCAGTAAGTGATCAACAGAGACAGTGAAGGAAGAGGAGAAGCTTGTGACAAGCCTGGAGGTCTGAGGGGCTGCAGGTGGTTGAGTGGTGGGAGAGACAGGGCCGGGAGGAGAGGCTGGGGCACTTGGTGGTGCCACATGGAGGATGATGTTGAATAGCGGCTGTAGTCTGTAGAGCAGCCTTTCCCAAACTTGGCCAGTCACTGCAGCCATTTAGGGCACTTCTTAAAAATAAGAAGTCTAGGGCCCCACCACAAACCTACCCAAACAGGATCCATATTTTAAAGACCCTCCCCACGAGATTCTGGGATACACCGCTGAAGACTGCGGCACTAACTCAACTTGGAAGGATAGAAAGAGCGAGGTTTTGTGACAGCTTCTTGGTAGAAGGTGAAACAGAGGAGAGAAAGAAAATGAGATCATTTTTATGAGTGAGATAGTGGGTTGGAGAGCCCAGCTCAGGCCTGGTCATGAGGTGGCCCAGTAACGGCTTCCCATGTCCTCACCTCTGTAGCTTGACTGTGGACTTTGGGCTTCTTCTAGAATCTATGCTTGGATTTTACCTCTCAAAGGAAAACTACCCCTGCCTCAGACAAACAGCAGCCTACTGCTTCAGGAATGACTAAACCTTAGCAAAATCCGATGATGGTATCTTGAGTAGACTTTTATGATAAGCACCCTTTGTTGCTGTTTCTGGCCCTTAGAGGAGTTATTTTTTCTGTTTGTGAGAGAATTTTTTTCATTGACCCCATGAAAGACTGATTTGTGAACATGACATTTTTTTTAAATATTGACTGATTGATTGATTGATTGATTTGGTTGTACCGGGTCTTAGTTGCGGCAGGCGGGCTCACATTTTAAACTCTTGTTTTCTGACTTTTATGAATTTGGATACCGTTCTCCAATCCCTCTGGAAATGATGATGGAAGGAATTGAATTTGTAGAAAAAGTCCAACTACACAATGCATTTTCACTGGATATGGGGCAGTTAGATAAAAGCATCCCTCCACTCATTCATTGAATAAATAAATCATGGGGTTAGAAGTTAAATAGTAAATAATAGAAAAAGGAAAAGACTAAGAGGAGCTGACAAGGTAAAAATAAAAAGAGCTATTTTCAGGCAAAATGATGAAAGATTGTTACCTGCCATTCTGTCCTCTTTATATTTACTGGTCATATTTGCTAGAATTCTTTATTTGACATTATCTTCACTGCTCCATAAGTTTTTGGACTGGCATAGGGTCAAAGATGAAATGCTATACCTTTTCCCTGAAAATCACTTATTTAGCTCAAGTCGAAGTTTAGATGTGCATTGAATAGACATCATCCCTGGGGCTGAGCAGTTACTGTTACTGATCTGCTTATAGGTAGTATGTTGTAGGCTGCTGAATTTAGAGGTAATTTGTTATATAGCAATAGATAACTGGCCAGTTTTGTGTTTGGGGTTGGTCGGAGTGGGGGAGTTTGTTGGTCTTCCTTGTATATAATATGATGGATTTAGCCTTGTGGTTTTTACATATGGCATAGCCAATGCTTAAACTCTTTTTCCCTACCCCTCTTCTGCTGGCTCCCTCTTACTAACCTTACAGGACTTACACTGGATAACATTTCTTTCAAGATTCCTTCCCCAAATCTCCACATGTGGAATAGGGATCTTTTCTATTACCCTGGACTTCTTATGAATACCACTAATAGCTAACTTTTATTGAGCACTTACAATTCTAAACTTTAGGCACGGATTAGCTTTTCTAATCCTCTCAACCACCCAATGATATAGGTGCTGTTATTTGTCCATTCTATAGATAAGAAACTGAGTGAGACACAGAGGAGTTAAAGAAAGTCTTCCAGGTTACTCAGCTGGGAAGTGTTTATTTTCTGTGCCCCTCTAGACTGTGAGCTCCACGAATAAGGCACAGTGGTCAACAGAATGCCAGTCTGGCACTTGCTGTGTTTCTTAATCTCCTTCTCTCTCTCTCTCTCTCTGAATGTAATGAATTATAGGGCCCCAGGGACCTCAACCGCAGACTCGTCTCGCTGCACATGAGTTGCTAAAGTTTACAAATCTAACTCAGGGTTACATTATGTTCTTAAAGTTGTGTCTATATCAAAGCATTAGCTGTTCTGAACAGTGCTGCCTGCTCTAGTGAAGCCTGAGATTACAGAGGCAGAAACCCAATGGTTTGTTCTCTCCTTGTTCTCCCAGAACTTCATCTGCCAGGCCCCGCTGGAAGATAAACCTCCAGAGCAGCAGAGTGCACTGTTCTCTGTGGCTGCCTTTCCCCAGCACGTGTCAGGCCAGAACAGGCCCTGGGAACGTGAGTGGGGTGTGTGAGTAGGTGTCTGTGTAGGGTCCACGTAACATCTCAGTACTTATCCCCAGAACACTCATTCTGCATTCTTTATAAATTATGCATGGCTTCCATAAAAGAGAAACACAGAGGAGGAAAAGTTGGAGACAACTCTAGAGATATCTATAGGCTTCTGAACTTCTTACCCGAAGCAGTATCTGAGAGACCGTCCCCTCAGCAGGCAATCAGGAAGCCTCATTTTCAAAAACTAGCAAACCCAGCTTAGCCAATGTTGTGATTCCAGGAGATCTGGCAGCTTAAGGGAAAAGCAAGGACCAGGTACAACAGGGCTATCAAAAGCTGAGCTTATGAGGACCCCTGCCTGTTCCAAGCCTCTCCTTTCTTAGTTCCACCAGAACCTGGGTTCAAATCCCAGCACCACTGTTTACCAGCTCTGTGACTTTGGCAAGTTATCCAAATTCCCTCTAAGTTCCCTTCTCAGTAGTTTTTCTGGGCCCTGCTGCCCAATGTAAGGGATTCTTCCACCAACAGAAAATACAGAAATCCTCCGTGGATCAGAATGAGTGATGGGAGGTGCCATCTTAAAAGGACCTTTTTTAGTATCTCATTTGGGTTGAGGCATGTTCATTTAATTTACTGCTGTTTGTATGAGACCTGGGTACTTGTTCTTTTTTTTTTTTAATTTATTTTATTTATTTTTGGCTGCGTTGGGTCTTCGTTGCTGCACACAGGCTTTCTCTAGTTGCGGCAAGCGGGGTCTACTCTTCGTTGCAGTGCACGGCCTTCTCATTGTGGTGGTTTCTCGTGTTGTGGAGCACTGGCTCTAGGCGCGCGGGCTCAGTAGTTGTGGCACGTGGGCTCAGTAGTTGTGGCTTGTGGGCTCTAGAGCACAGGCTCAATAGTTGCTGCACATGGGCTTAGTTGCTCTGTGGCATGTGGGATCTTCCCAGACCAGGGCTCAAACCCGTGTCCCCTGCATGGACAGGCGGATTCTTAACCACTGTGCCACCAGGAAAGCCGTAGACCTGTGTACTTGTTCTTTTTTAAGAGGTAATATCCAGCTTCTGATACACAGTGGTTGCTCAAAAAGTGATTACACAATAAATGGTATACACTTGCCAATTATGACATAAAACATTTTTATGTCATTGATAAAATCAGAAGAAAACTTGAAGCAATGCAGTAGTTGATTTAATACTCCTTGAGTTTCTGATGCTCTCTACAAGTCTGGAAAATTTTTCTTGTTAAATATAAAGTCTTTCCACATATGCACATTTAAGGTACATTTAAGATGAGTTTCCTGAGAACATAAATGCTTAAGAGGAATAAGCAGGAGTTCGTGAGGGAGATCTTAATTTGCATATTTCCTGCCTTAAATGCCTGAAGTATCTCGAGTATAATGTTGCTTAAATAAGGCTTTTAGTGTTTAAGGTGATAGGACTTAAACATTCTCTTTTTGCTAAGGTCTGTAAAACCTTTGGCTGTTACCTCTCATTTTTAGCTACCAAATTTCCTAAGGAAGAACAAATAGGTTGAGGCTTCCGTTTGTCTGCTCAAATCTTTTCTATTATCTGGCAGTAAACTTTATTCTTCTTAAAACCTGGGACGATCCACTTGGAAAGGGAAAGACTAGGTGATCCATCCTAAACATGATGCTTTACATAGTGTAGTCCTTCTGCTTGTCAACCTGCTTCTCTCACTGTCTTTTGATCCTCCCAACAGTCTTATTGAAGTGGATAGGATATAATGAGAGACGTCAGAGCTGGAACACTGGTAAAGCTACATCTTCCTTGATTTTGCACAGTTAGTAGTAGCAAAACCTTGCCATAACACCATAAGTGAAGTCGAAAATATTTAACCAGGAAAACACAAATTTGCGTTATTTCAAGGTTAATCAAATAACCAGGATACACCTATGCAGTTTACCTTCCTGGGCCTTCTAGGGCTCAAACTATGGAATGCAAACCCACCCTGATCCCAGCTATAATTCAGCACCTGGTAGGGATGATTTCACAGATGGTGGGGGCTTCTTGAAGAGCAAAGGGTCCAGGATTCTCCCAGGTAGTTGAGACCATTTCTTCGGGTTGATCCAGAAAGATTGAGCTGGGAGAATCCTGGGGACATGGAGACCCCACTTCTCAAGACAGGGTGGCTGGCCATTTCCTCACCGGTCCTACCCCTTTCTCAACATTTTTTTCTTCTCCCACCAATTTTTTTACCCACCCCTGATTGAGAATGAGGGCTGCATGAAGTATGGGACCTATTTCCAGAGCGTCATATCCAAACCCACTTTGCTGGCACACTTCAGAACTACCATCCCCGCCATTATTATTCCAGGCTGCAGAGGGTATCAGACACACCTCCCTATGTCAGCAGAGTTCTTGCCTAACAACTTCTTCTGAAAGAGAGAGCGGACCCACCCAGAATCAGAAGCCCAGTTCCAAACCCAGTTTCCCAAATCTGGGCTTGTCATTGTGTGGATGACTGAGAAAAATGTGAGAGGGTGGTGTGGGGGAGTGTTGTATCGTTCTTTTAAGTTTTAACATGTTTTTACAGGTTGCTAGCGTACTTAACACAGCTCATAAATTCTGCCTGCATCTCACAAACCACTTGCTTGCTCACCATCTCGACTTACCACAGCTTATGATTTTCATCTATTCTATGTGTTTTTCTTGTCTTCTCTAGCAGAATTGAATATATAAGCACACATTATAAGCAGAAAGGCCTACGGAAAAAAATAAGATAAACAGAGAAAACATTTGAGTTATAGTGCCAGGAGGAACAAAAACTAAAAGAGAGTTCCTGCTCAGAACTCCACCACGGTGGGCTTCCCTGGTGGCGCAGTGGTTGGGAGTCCGCCTGCCGATGCAGGGGACACGGGTTCGTGCCCCGGTCTGGGAGAATCCCACATGCCGCAGAGCGGCTGGGCCCATGAGCCATGGCCGCTGGGCCTGCGCTTCCGGAACCTGTGCTCCGCAGTGGGAGAGGCCAGAACAGTGAGGGGACCGCGTGCCGCAAAAAAAAAAACAAAAAAACTCCACCATGGTAATGTGGTGGGTGCTTCTTGCTAAGGGGGAACAAAGTGTCAGTCACTGGAATTGCACGGTGCTCCGAGACTTATTGGGAGCCACCTTTCCATGAGTTTGTTTCTGCTCCTTTGACGGGGATAAATCATAACGAATACAGATGTATCCCAAGAAGCCGTCCTTCCCAACCACCTCCCATCCACTTCCAGCCCCTACTGTGCTGGAAATCACACTTGGGATAAGAATAAGGCTGGGGACCTTGGGATTGACATGTGCAAGGGGGAGGTGATTGAGGAAAGGGGAGTGAAGGAAGCTCACAGAGCCATGGAGAAGAGTGCAAGGCACCATGGGATAACCAGTGCATGTGGAATTATATGACTGACTTTGAGAAGTCAGCATAATAGAAGGGTTTATATCTTGGACCCCTGAATCGTAAAGACTGTAAGCAAATTGTCCAATTCAGGCCATGTCCTCATTTTCTAGGGCTACCACAGCAAAGTGCCACAAACTGGGTGAATTAAAACCAAGGAAATTTATTCTCATAGTGTTGGAAGTTGGAAGTTGGAGATCAAGATGTCAGCAGGATGGTTCCTCCTGAGGGATCTGAGAGAGAATCTGTTCCATGCCTCTTTCCTAGCTTCTCTTCTTCCTCTTCTTATAAGAACCCCTAATCATATTGGACTAGGAACCCTTCCTACTCCAACCTCATCTTCACTTAACTAATTACATCTGCAATGACCCAATTACAAATAAAGTCACGTTCTGAGATGTTGATGGTTAGGCCTTTAACCCAACTTTTGTGGGAACACATCCAACTAGTAGCAGTCCAAAACTGAGAAATACAAATTTTATTTTATTTCTTTTGAGTACTCATTCTCTATATGATAGTAGGAACTATCACACACTCTGAAGTAGGAAGAATGAGTAGATTCCATTATATATTATATACATATAAATAATACAAAGGGTTAACAGTGGTTATCTCATAATAGTTATCTCTTAAGGAGAGGTGATGGGGGACTTTCATTTCCACATTGTATATTACTATGATGTTTGAATTTTTATAAGAAGCATGTACTACTTTGCAATCAGAAAAAACAATAAAGATACATTTTTGAATGGTTAAGGAGAGAGAAGTGTGGCTTTTCCTTCCCTCACAGCCTCCATATTCAGAGTCTCTCTAGGAGACAAGGTAAGGATGATCATGGGTGAGAAAGTGAGCAGGGGGCAGGACCATAGGCCATTTGAAAAGTCCTGTTCAGTGCTACAGTTGCTTTGATGTGATTTGTCTTAGGCATTATCTGTCATTTCTTTTTCATTTTAAAATAAGATTGAAGGTGGACTCAAGGCTTTCATGTTCATCCAAAGGGGGCATGTGTTTTCAAGGTTGGGAAACACAGAGCACATGGAGGAGATGACATTATTTCCTGAAATAAACTGCTTCCTGCAACCAGGCACTGAGTCTTCCTGTCAGCCAAGGCAAAAAGGGATCATTGGCTTTTTGAGATTTTATCCAAACTGGGATTCCCAGGTAAAATTCAGGACACCCACTTAAATTTGAATTTAGATACACAACAAATAATTTTGTAAGTATAAGTATGTTCCAAATATTGCCCAGGACATACTAATACTAAAAATTATCCCCTGTTTAATTTCAATTCAACTTTTTGCATATTCCTTTTTTTAAATTGTGGTAAAATACACATAAAATGAAATTTGCCATCTTACCTTTTTTTTTTTTTTTTTTTGCGGTACGCGGGCCTCTCACTGTTGTGGCCTCTCCCGTTGCGGAGCATAGGCTCTGGACGCGCAGGCTCAGGGCCATGGCTCACGGGCCCAGCCGCTCCGCGGCATGTGGGATCTTCCCGGACAGGGGCACGAACCCGTGTCCCCTGCATCGGCAGGCGGACTCTCAACCACTGCGCCACCAGGGAAGCCCCATCTTACCATTTTTAAACGTACTGTTCAGTAGTGTTAAGTATAGTCATACTGTTATACAACCAACATCCAGAACTTTTCATCTTGCAAATCTGAAACTCTATACCCGTTAAATAGCAACTCCCCGTTTCGTCTCCCCCCAGTCCCTGTCAACTACCATTCTACTTAATGTCTCTGTGAATTTGACTACTCTTGATAGCTCATACAAATAGAATCATGCAGTATTTGTCTTTTTGTGACTGGCTTCTTTCACTTAGCATAATTTCCTCAAGGTTCATCCATGTTGTAGCATGTGTCAGAATTTCCATCTTTTTTAAGACTGAGTAGTATTCTGCTGAAAGTATGTACCACATCTTGTTCATAGGAACTCAAATTTAACTGAGCATCTGTATTTTTATTTGCTAAATCTGGCAACCCTATTCTGAACACATCAATCTAGATAAGCTTTTTCTAGGAATTAGACCAGAGGGGAGGAGGAACAATCAGGAGACACAGCTGGCAACATTTTTCTTCTGTGATTTTGCACAAGTCATAGAATGTGGTTCAAAGGAATTCTAATTTTGTCAACACTCTACGTCAGGAGTTCTTGAGCAGGAGTCTATGCAAGAGTTGCAGGAGTTCTGTGAACCCCTTGAAATCCTAGGCCATGTTGAGTATATGTGCATCTTCATGAAGAAAGGAACCATAATTAGATTTTTCAAAGGTGTCTGAGGACCCTCCACCCACCCAAGGAGGTCAGGAGGCACCATCCTAATGACTGAAGGCATAGCTTTGAACTCAAGGAAGGCATATTTGCTGGAGGCTTGGGTATTATTACTTTCCAGACAGTCAATTTTCTGATTATCTAGCCTTAGAAATGGAGAAAATCTCAGAAATTAAGGAGTGGAAAGTTTACCTGTCTCTCAGAAGAGGGATGAATATGAGCTGCCATGCGTTCTACATTTTCCCCAGGAGCTGAATGGAAGCCAGTTCATGAATGATGCTGATCTTTGTGAATTTTCTGATGATGGTTAACCTTAAGAGGTATATGCTTTAAATGCAAAGGCCCTTAAAGAAAGAGATTAAGAAAGAGTGAGAGAGAGGCAGACAGACCACAATGCCTGAGCAATAGATAATCTTACTCCTTATAGAAAACAAGCGATCATTTTGATAATTTCTACTTTATTTTTCCTTTAGAAATCCTTCTTCAATTTACCAACAGCTCTTACCAATGAGCTCGACTGGCCCCAACTCTCTGGCACTACTGGATTTCTGGACTCCACTAGCAGGTATGTGTGTTTGCACACCTTCAAACATTTCAATATGTCTATGTAAGGAAACAACAGGAGATGAGATTTGTCCCCAAGATGTTGAAATGAGAATTATTAGAAATTGCTTCTGGAACATGAATGACAAGCAACAAACCCACCACTGACATAGAGTCTACTGTGTGGTGGGGCATTATGCAAATTAGACTTTACCCCTGCTGGCAAGGAGCGGGTATTCCTGCTCAGGGGCTCTAGAGTTGACCTCCCATGAAAAATACTCAAGCACAACACTGAATTTTTCTGCCTCAAGAGACAAAGAAGTTTACTTGCTTATTTACTCTCATATATTAACATTTTAAAAGGCAGCAGGCAGTTCTATTTTTAGTTTTTTAAGGAGCCTCCATACTGTTCTCCATAGTGGCTGTATCAATTTACATTCCCACCAACAGTGCATGAGGGTTCCCTTTTCTCCACACCCTCTCCAGCATTTATTGTTTGTAGATTTTTTAATGATGGCCATTCTGGTGTGAGATGATATCGCATTGTAGTGTTGATTTGCATTTCTCTAATGATTAATGATGTTGAGCATTCTTTCATGTGTTTGTTGGCAATCTTCTTTGGAGAAATGTCTATTTAGGTCTTCTGCCCATTTTTGGATTGGGTTGTTTGTTTTTTTGATATTGAGCTGCATGAGCTGTTTAAAAAAAAAAAAGGCAACAGGCAAGTCTCAAGGTCTTAGAATCATCCTGGTTTTAATGCTCTGGAGTTGAAAGTAGAGAAGATGCATGGCTAGTCTGAGTGAACACAAACCCAGTGTGCTGTGTGGGATTGGGTGTTGTCTTGGGGCCTGGGGACAGCCATTTAGAGTTTGAGCACCCCATTTTTTAATTTAACAGACGACCTCGCATATCCTGAATAATTTATTCTTATCTTTACTCACTCATTTTAAAAATACTTATTAAATACTTACTACCTAATAAGGCACATCCTGCCTCTGCAGTCAACTATAATCAAGGAGGGCAGATGAGAGAAATGTGCAAACATTGTTAATACGGGTTAAATGTGCCAAAAGACAACTGTCAACACAGAGCTACAGGGGTCAATAATGAAAGAAGAATTCATGGAAATGGTCAACAGCCACCTCCTTTTGGGGTGTTCGGCAAGGGGCTCAAACCTGAAAGGATTTAGGAGATGGGGACAATGAAAAAGGTAGAGAAAAGCTAGAAAAGATAACCAAACGTCAGGAAATGGCACTCATGTTTATATAGAAATCATAAATTCCCTTATATTCGTGAGTATAAGGGAAAGTAAAAGAAATGTGTCTTCAAGTTTAGGTGTAGATTTTCACGTTTAATCATGTAAAGAAAATTAGGTCAGTCCTTGCCATTAAGTGTAACAGTACTTACAGTATGATTAATAGAGATAGTAGGAAGTAACCTTCATAGGCATTCCCTACATACCAAGCACTGTACTGAGTGTTATTTAGAGGTTTTCTCATTTCATCTCTTTGTGAGGTGGGTGGTATTATTTTCTGCATTTCAAAGTTGAGGAATCTAAGGGCTAAGTTGATAGGCTAAGAAACTTGACCAAGGCCACAGGTGAATAAGAAGCGGTAGGATCCGCCGTCATGGAACCCTGTGAATAATGGAACCAGAGAATAATTTGGTGAACCAAGGCACTCCTAGCTCACAACTTCCAACTTTTATGTGCTGTTTTTATTCTACCTGTGGGAACGCGACCCCCTTTAGCCATTGTCCCTGTGTTTGAGAGCGTAGCTCTAGGATGAGGAAATGACCAAGAACCAAAGATGCCCTCCCCACGTGAAGAGGTGGCATGCATTGTTTCAGACGTTGATCATGTGCCCATTGTCCCTTCCTAGGGCCCCCATACTCCCAGTGGTCTGGGGCCCCTGACAAAGACCAAAGGTGGTCTTTGTCACCTGGAACACGTCCAGAGATAGCCTGCCTAAAGCAGCACTGAGGACAACAGTCTTGTTTATCTCCCCACTGTCAACATCAAAATTGAGAAAATATTATTTAAGTACCCTCCACGCAATCCAGCCATCTATGTATAAAAGTACTTGGAAATTTCTCTAAATCCAGGCCTTTATGACAAACAAAAAGAATTAGTTATGACTGAGAAATGGACACAGTTTACCATACTTTTAATGGAAGCTTAAATTTACATACGAACCCCACCTTTTGACCTAAAGCCTCATGAAGTTGCCATTGAAGAAATACTAGTCTGATGTTTAAAATTAATTGTTAAATAGTTTAAACCTTCACTGGAGACACTCAAAGAATGAAAGGGGAATCCATTCCCGTGTGCAGCTAAAATGATGAAAACTTGTTTCCTCATCTTTTTCCACTTACAGTTCATACCCACCAATAGTTGCCCCACATGTCCTAAATCTAATTTTCCTAAAATCTCTACCCAAACTTAGCGCCTGCTCCCAAGCAGACTCTGTTCAGTTGTTTTCAGTTTTTGTTGGGCGGTGGGAGCGGGAGCCAGTGTCCCTCTTTCTTTTCTGCCTCTATTCTGTCCTCAGACTAGGGGGTTCCTCCGTTATCAATGTGAAATCCTGCTAGCTCGCCAATCCTATTGCAGTTTCCAGCCATCATCCTATGAGAGCCCAGCAGGCAGACAGATCTTCCTTAGGAGAAAGGCAGAGGGGGGAAAGGGAGAGGAAAAGTTGTAAGTCATCAGACACAAATAGTGTATAATTCTTATGAGGGCTATACAGAGGAAAAGTTGTAAGTCATCAGACACAAATGGTTTATAATTCTTATGAGGGCTATGCAGAGAGATTCTGACGACACGGCATGAAGGAGGGAACCGTCTAGGTGCAGCTTATGTGAAAATCATCTTTATCGTGAGCTAGTCTATGCTGACATAGCACCTTCTTGTATTAGGCTCTGTACTGCTATTTACAAAACAGTCTGCTCATGCAACTTGCTCAGTGTTGACTCTAAGCATTATCCTTACCAGCTGTATTTCTAAGGAGATGCGCACCTCAGCTGGCTGGCCACCTGCCCTGCAGGGGTTTTTTTTCTCTACGCTTTTGTGGGCCCAAGTTTTCTAGTTATCTCTCTCTTAGTGCTCTTTTGCCACCTGTTTCTGTATACTGTGCCTGTGTTCTCTGCCGTTTAGCTGGAATGGAGAAGAATATATTAAACTCCTTTTGATAAAAAAGGAAATTCTCTGTCTGGAATCAGAGTTGCAATGGATCCCCCATTAAGCAAAAACACAGCAGCATGACAGTCCCTGTGTGTCACCATCCAGTATGTCCTTTGTAACAGTAGCTCCTATTAAACTCTCATATACTCTCATGTAAATTATACATGCAGATAACCTGTGCTAGTCCAGTCTTCTTAAAAGAACAAAGAGTTATCAAGTGTGTAACAATTACTAAAGAGAGATTGGCCTAGGATGGGGGTCCTCTTCTGGTGGAATCAGGAGAATAAATAGAACATTGACCTAGAGGCAGTGTTTGTGAGAGATGTGGCAGCTGCCATAGGCATTTTGAGCAAATGTCCCTTTGAGTCCAAATGCTTATCAACATGGGATAGAATTTATGGATTTCTCTATTCAACTGGATCTCTAGAAAGTGCCTCCTGTTATCTGTGATCAGCCTCATGCTTTGTGTATTAACAATGTTCTTTGGAAATGTACCTTTGAAAGCAAAAGTTTGGAAGAGAAGATGGTTGCTTTCCTTTCCTTCTTCCATTATGCCCTCCACCCCCTCAAAATTTAGTATCTCCTGTATGAGCTGAATATAACTCTAATTGAAATTTCATGCATATATTAAAAGACAAACATAACCGCTTAGTTTTACAAATCTTTACATCCTTCAGTTGAGTCAACATTAATGAAATCTGTTCTCTTGACTCTCAGGCTTCAGAAAATTCAAAAAGTTATATCCCTTAAAACCATGTGTTTTCTGAAAGAAATTGAGTAGTTCAAAGGCAAAAGCAAAAAGCCCTCTGTGAGGTTGGCGGCTTGGGGGCTGGGACCCTGACAATAGGGAGAACTCTAACAATAAGTGAGAAGAAAAAAGTACCTTTTAAAGATTAAAAATAGTTATTTGTGTTCAGATCACTTTCAAAAGCAATTAATGTAACAGGAAAATCCTATTTAGGTTAAAGAAGCCAAGGCCCAGTAACCCATGTAGAAGGATAAAAAACAATACCAAAATTTCAGGAAGGAAGAACTTCTTGCTTAAAAGCAATCCATAAATAGATAAGGGAGATTAAGAGTACAGACTTCCAGCTGCAAAATAAATGAGTCTCAGGAATGAAGTGTACAGTGTGGGAAATATAGTCAATAACTATGTAATATCTTTGTATGGCGATAGATGGTAACTAGACTTATCATGGTGATCATTTTGAAATGCATAAAAATATCGAATCACTATGTTGTGTATCAGGAACCAACAGAGTGTCATAGGTCAATTATACTTCAAAAACAAACAAATAAACTCATAGAAAAAGATCAGATTTGTGGTTACCAGAGGGGAGGGGGAGGGGGAATTGGATGAAGACAATCAAAAGGTACAAAGGTACAAACTTACAGTTATAAGATACATGAGTACTGGGGATGTAATGTACGAAATGATAAAATAATTAACACTACTACACATTATATATGACAATTGTTAAGAGAATAAACCCTAAGAATTCTCATCACAAGGAAAATAATTTTTTATGCTGTATCTATAAGAGATGATGGCTGTTCATTGGACTTATTATGATAATCATCTCATGATGGATGTAAGTCAAATCAATATGTGGTCCACCTTAAACTTATATGGTGATGTGTGTCAGTTATATCTCAATGAAACTGGAAGAACAAAATGCAACATCTAAAATTCCAGAGCACTGTGAGTCCATGTGGTAGAGTAGGAAGAAGTCTGTGTCTACAGGCGAAAAGGTTCTGGTTCTGTGTGGCTGTTAGGTGGAACATTTAGCATCCCTGGACTTCATTCATATGATGAGGTGGAGTTGCACCTGCCGATCTCTGACGTTCTCTCTGACATTCGGGTTTGGTTGTTGTAGGGCAACATGATGTTCAAGTCCACATCCTACTTTATGCTGCTGCTTGATTTAGAAGCATTAGGGAAAACTGCTGGAGAGAGATGCTCCTGCTTCTCTCCACCAAATCTGCTTTCTCCAACCCTTAACTAGCCATGCCTTGGGAAAAGATATGACTACGTTTATGGGTCAGAGCCTGAAATGTTCTAGGAACCATGTTCCTCTCGGGCCGGGGATACTGTGCAATAGAAGTCAAGCTCATACATAGTAAGCCCTGCATTAGGTGTTTGACCAGCTTATTAGTTAAAGCGGTTCTCCATTATAATCCTTTATGCATACTATTTCTTCCAAGCGACCCCCAGAGAGGGAAACAGGTGACTCCAAATCCTTAACAGAAATAACCACCTGAACCCCATGCCTCTAACCTGAGAATTTATGGTTATGCAAATCCCCTTCTGAAAGTGAGGCCAGGAGTCGGTCCAGACAGTGGAGTACTGCCTGCCAGGGCTAAATGATAGAGAAGTTCTTCAAAGCTGGGAGTAAGAGCAGAGCAACAGACACAACTTAAAAAAAATAAAGTAAGCCTGCGGTTAGCCTTAAAAAGTCACAAAAGCCCAAAGAACCAAAAACAATGACCAAAGTTACCATATCAAGCTAGAGTTAAGAGTGAGACCAGTGGGTCAACATAAGTGGGTGCAAACTAGATGGAATTTTCTAGGGTAACTGTTGCTCCCTCTGCTGCTGACTTAAATTTGCTATTTGGGGCCAGAAACAGAGCAAATGCTTAGAAAGAAATAGACAAAGCCATTGTTATAAGTGGCACAGTAATGCTATTCAAGGACATTTAAACACACATCTTTGATGAGAGGTGTCCTAGAATCTGAGTGTTAAAGGTTATCTATTCTCTCCAACCCAATAGACATTATATGAGAGAACAGTTTTGAAAAGCAGTGTATAACTCCAAACCAAGTCACTTGGGGCATTAAAAACATAAAATTGGAGAGAAGGAATTTGCAGCTAACATTTGCCAACCTAATTTCCTGTTTAAAAAAAAAAAAGACATGTAAGTACGAAGCACTAATAAGCTTAATAACCTTATTAAAACCATTATTCAAAATTTACATGTGATATAATTGCAAGTGATTAGCCATCTTATAATTATACTTTGCAAAACAAATAATTAGCCAAAGAGTTGGTCACTTTGAGGTTGGGTGAGGCTGATTGGAGTGAGAGGTAGTCTACATCAGTGATTCTCTAAGTGTGGTCCATGGACCCCTGGGGGTGGGTCTCTAAGACTTTTTCAGGGGGTCCACAGGATAAATCTATTTCACAACAATGCTAAAACAGTAGTTGCCTTTTGCACTGTGCAGCCCTTTGAGCTGATGGTGAAAAAGCAATGGTGGGTAAAAAACTGCTGACATCTGAGCATGAATCAAAGCAGTAGCACCAAACTATATTAGTAGTCACTGTGGTCTTCACCTCCACACCTCCTGGATTAAAAAAGAGGGGATATCTTCCCTTGAAAATGTCACCTATAAGGTAAGAAAAAAATATTAATTTTATTAAAGTAAGTACATGATTTTTAATGATTTCATCTGATGAAACGGGAAGTATGCATAGGGCACTTCTGCTGCATAACAAAATATGATGGTTATTCTAAGGAAAAAAAGCACTTGTGTGAGAGAGTTGAGAACTGAATTAGTCAGTTTTTCATGGAACACCTTTCTTACTGAAAAAGACTGGAAAATAAGTTATAGTTATTTAGACTTGGATTTATGACAGGTATTACATCTAAAATGAATGCAATGAGCTTGTCACTTCAAGGAAAACAATTTGAGATTTCAGAGAAAATTTAGGATTTTTGAAAAGTTGTATCTTCTACTATAAACTTGACAGCTTCCTAATACTCCAAGTCCTTTCTAATGAGATACGTGGTGCTTGCAACAAGTATGATTTTTCAATATTGTATCATAAGATGCATCAACATTTGGAATATCTGCATAACTCAGTAAACCAATATTTTCTAAATGACAAGTTTGTGATATATGAAATCATGCCTGGGTGAGAGATCCATTCAAAGTACAAGCTAGACCAATGCACTTGAATGCAACATCATGCAAAAAGTCCATTTCAGATTCCATATTGCAACTAATCACCCTTTAAGAAACAACTGCTTGCTGAGTTTTGGTGTAGAATCAAAGAAGGCTATCAGTTGTTATCTAAAAAGGATATTAAAATGTTATTCACTTTCAACCTAAATGTATACTTAAGATTTTCTTCATATAATTTCATTAAAAGAACATATCACAACAGACAATGCAGAAGCAGATGTGAGAACATAGCTGTCTTCTATTGACATTAAATCAAGCATTGAAGAGATTTGCAAAATGGTAAAATGATGCTTTTCTTCTCACTAATTGGGGGAGAGGTTGGAAAATATGTTTTTTTCAGAAAACAAGTATTTCATTTATGTTAACATGTAATGGGCTTATTATTATTATTTTAAGTGATTAATAATTAAATGATCTTTCAAATTTCTAATTTTTAAGTTCCAGTATATAAATATTGACAGCTATAACTCACATAAACAAAAGCTCTCCGGTTTCTTCAATAATTTTAAAAACATAGAGTGGTCCTGAGAGAAAAAAAATTGAGAATTTCTGTTACGGGGAGTGAGTGTAGAAAAGAGCTGTGGCTGAGGAGAGTGGTTGGGGGATGCCAACACGTAGAGGTTAGGGAAGAGAAGGAATGGCCCTCAAAGGGGAAAGAAAACTAGAAGCATTTAGTGTCCTGGAGGCCAAGTGAAGAAAGTGTTTCCAAAGGAGAAGTGCCCATTAGCCAGATGGTGCCTGAGGAAGAGGAGGATGAGAACTGAGAAGGACCACTGGGTGTCCAGACAGTGATCACGGGGACACTTTGACCAGAAACGTTTCAGTGGAGCGGAGATGGAAGTCTGATTGGAGAGAATAGGTTCAGGAGGTGATGAAGTAAATGCAGGTGAGCATACACAACTCATAGCGAGTTTTACTATCAAAGGGAGCATAGAAGTGAGGTGATAGCCGATGGGGAATAAAAGATGAGGGAGACATTTTTAGATGAGAAATCCTGCAGCATGCTTGTGGGGTTAGGAAGAGCCAAAAGAGGGAGAAAGGCGGACAAAGGAAGGAACAGGTCTTAGACAAGGCAAGAAGAGATGGAATGCAGGCACAGGGAGGCTGCCTGCTGCAGGAAGGACCACCTGGAGACCCCAACTGCTAGCCCAGGACTCTTCCTGCTGTGTACTGACAAATTTCTCCACTGTGGTGATGTCCCCTTTGACCCTACTTAGTTTTTTGGGGTTCTTTTTTTTGACCCTACTTAGTTTTAAATTTTATTTTTTAATTTATTCAAATCATGAATACATTTTTATTTTACAAAAAATACTGAGCTATGTAATGTAAAAAGCCAAAGCCCTCTCCCAATTTCATTCCCTTTCTCAGAAGAAAGTCCTGTTATCAATTTAGTGTAGTTTCTTACAGACCCTTTCTATGTATTTGTACATAAAGAAATAAATGCTTTGTTGGGGTTTTCCTGTAAATGACATCATACTATGCATAACATACTATAAATTAATGCTTTAACAATACTTCTTGAAACACTTTCCATTCTTGTGCAGAATGGTATTTCATAGTATGGTTGTTTTATTCTCCTACTGATGGACAGTCAACTTAGTTCCAAATCCTCATTAATTCCAATAATGCTGTAATGAACATTCTATGGTTCTCTTTATGACTACATGTAAGGATGTCTTTAGAAAAAAATTACTGGATCAGAATATATACATTTTTAATTTTTTATAATCCTTCTAAAATGGCTACACCAATTTACAGTCCCACAAATATTGTATAAGAATACTTGTTTCAGTATTCCCTGGTGGCACAGTGGTTGGGAGTCCGCCTGCCGGTGCAGGGGACACTGGTTCGTGCCCCAGTCCGGGAGGATCCCACATGCCGCGGAGCGGCTGGGCCCGTGGGCCATGGCCACTGAGCCTGCGCGTCCGGAGCCTGTACTCTGCAACGGGAGAGGCCACAGCAGTGAGAGGCCCGCGTACCGCAAAA
>NW_020175489.1:118827-221985 GCF_003031525.2 Neophocaena asiaeorientalis asiaeorientalis | reverse complement strand
CCAAAAAAAAAAAAAAAAAAAAAAAAGAATACTTGTTTCCCCACACCTTTGTCAATACTGGATATTGACAAATATCTTCTTAATTTTTTTCCGATCTAACAAAAAATATTTTATTGCTCTTCTAATATGTAACCTCTTAATTACTAGTAAGTTTGAGCATTTTTCATAGGCATTGACCCTCAGCTTTGTCTTATCTGGTTCCCCCCGTTCATGCTTCAACAACCACCAGTCGGGGTCAGTTCCTTTTGATGGCCTCTCCATACTAACCCCCATCTGACTATACGATTCTCTCCTGTGCTCCTATTTTGCCCCTTCAATACCAATGTCATCTCACTTGTCATAACTGTTTACTCACTATCTCCCCACTCCACCCACCCCATACCTGACTCTGAGCATCTCGAGTGCCAGAATTCGGCTTGACTTCGCTCTGGGGCCCTAGCCCCTGGCACAGAGTGTGGCACCATAGTAGGTACTCAATAAAAGAATCACTAAGTTTATAATGACATCACTTTATATTTGCAGAGTGTGGTACGATCTACAAACATCCTTCCCTTGCATTTACTCAGATTGCCTAAATCAAATCAGATTTGCAGGAATTAACATTTCAGGGAAAACACCAGGAACATAGGAGGAGGAGTATGAACAGCATGAATTTGATCACCAGCTGCATAACGGGACGCATGTAAAAATAAATCAGTGTAACTTAAGCCCTTGGACTTCTAAGTGGGTTCGATAATAAATGTTCTACAAGAAATTAGCAAAATTCATCATAATATTAAAGTAAATACACAGTCAACAAATTGGAGAAAATAAGTTTAAAGTAAAATTATCAATTCAGTAGTCAGGTAGAAAGAGTAAAACAAAGGAGAGATCTGCTATTTGGTCAATAATAGATAAATTAAGCATTGATGTGAATTTTTGTCCAGAATGATATAATTTTACAGCAATCTAGATTGATCAACGTAAATGTACAACCTCCAAATTTTTCTAGTAGAATTCTTGTAACCAACTGAACTTGAGATTTTAGGCCATCTCATAAAGCTCAAATATAGATCACAGAGACAGTTCATCAGTATTCTTCAAAAACTGTTTCTGTGAAACGCTAGTTCCACAAGATGTTAAAAGGTATTATGCACACTTTTTAAAAAGATTCCTAGGTCAAATAAGTTTTGGAAATGCTGGTTTAAATAAAGGGAAACAGGTTTATTCAGTGTAAGGCTTATCAGAGCCTTCAATAAGCCCCAAAAGTTTTGTATATAGCTCCAAGGTATAATATGAAACATTTCTTAAACTAATCTGACCACAGAACCATGTAGAATGTGTGTCTGTTTTATGAGAAAAATATGTCTCAAGAAACTAGTGTTGCACAGAGCATCCTTTGAGAAATACTGCTGAGATTACTAAAACAATCTTCTTCTATGCTACAAATGATCTTTTCAGATTTAGAAGCATCCACAGGCTTAAATCCCTCCGTTTTATCACAGTTTAAAGTTTACCCTGATACGGTGGCCTAGAATCAAATCTGAGGCTGGCAAAAGCCAGGGTGGAGAGAGTTATAATGCCACAAGCTCAGAGAAGGGCAGAGGAAGGAATCTTAGTGGAAAGTTAACAGGTAAGAAGCCTTGTGTGAGTATAGCAGCTTATGAATTATTGAACACGATGCCCCTGAAGTCTATTTCCCTCTACTATTTTGCTGCTCCAAATTCAAAAATCTATCATGCTGTCTTGCTAATCTTTTCATGTCTCAACTCCTGGGACCTCCTCTGCAGTCATCCTCACCTTGCAAGCCCCCCTGCATAATTAGCCCATTGCCAGGCTCTTTGAATACACAACGAGTCATATTCTGCATGTTTATCTCTCTCTGAGGCTGAAATCTTGGTTCTCCTGTGATGCAGTGAATTGGGGGTTACACGGGGCTCTGGGATGTGGCTAGTATCAAAGAGCTAGAAGGAATTTTAAAAGTTCTTTAATCCATCTCCCTGGCCCCATGCTGGCCTGACCTCCATCCACATCGGAAATCAAATTATCCACCCTTGTCTTAAAACTTCCTAGCAGTAGAGGTCCCTGAATAAAGCCTGTCTAGTCTCTAAATTATCCAACTTTATCCCAATCCACTCCCCTGTCCTAACCCTTCACATCAAATGTTACCATTTCTCTCTCACTCACCTTCCAAGCCCCAGTCTTTTTTGTGTGACTTATTCCCATTCAGCTTCACAGGGTCTCAGAATTTATACCCAAACTAGCTGTCCTGCTAAAGAAAGTCAGAAATAGACTCAGAAACAGGACCTGATACATTACTGTTGCTTGAATAATATTTCCCTCGGTTTATCCCAAAAAACCTCTGATATGCTAAGCCCTTTGGGAAACAGTTTTGTTGCCTCTCTCCAAGTGGGTTCTGCTTGGAATCAACATAGGAGGTGCTAATTTTTTCAATTTTGAAACAACCCTTTTAATTTGTCTGCATTATTCCTTTTTTTGTTTGTTTGTTTTTGTTTTTGTTTGCAGTACGCAGGCCTCTCTCTGTTGTGGCCTCTCCCGTTGTGGAGCACAGGCTCCGGACGCGCAGGCTCAGCGGCCATGGCTCATGGGCCCAGCCGCTCCGTGGCATGTGGGATCTTCCCGGACCGGGACACGAACCCGTGTCCCCTGCATTGGCAGGCGGACTCTCAACCACTGCGCCACCAGGGAAGCCCTGTCTGCATTATTCTTGAGGCTCGTTCTTAATTTTACTCTTTGTTTTGTTTTGTTTTTCTTTCAGCCATAGCGAAATGAGGTGGGGGGCGGGTTATTAGAAGGCTCTCAGAGAAAGTGGTTTTTGTGTTACCTGAGCCCATGTTGGGGAAAGCAACTAGTAGACATTCTGAGATTTATCTGTTTTGAATTTTGGTATTAG
Source organism: Neophocaena asiaeorientalis asiaeorientalis (assembly GCF_003031525.2). NCBI lineage: Eukaryota > Metazoa > Chordata > Mammalia > Artiodactyla > Phocoenidae > Neophocaena > Neophocaena asiaeorientalis. The sequence goes on along the minus strand of NW_020175489.1, from coordinate 219,092 downwards.
AAATCAAAATATGACTAGTGTGTCCTCAGTGAAACGGCTATACTTTCTAGGCCCTACAATAGATGGAGCTGATAAAACTGGGAATTTAACATGGTGAACCTCCAAGCCTACTCCCAATGCTGAGGGCACCCTTACCTTAGACACTGGGGAATGTGTGAGGAAGAGAACTTTCAAACACTCCTTCTTTGCACCACTCAAATTACAGGACTGAAGCTATTACCTCTTCTACTAACCCATTGGACTGGGTTTTGATGCACAACAGAGGAAAAAGAGAAATAAAGATCATATAGGAGGGCTTCCCTGGTGGCGCAGTGGTTGAGAGTCCGCCTGCCGACGCAGGGGACGCGGGTACGTGCCCCGGTCCGGGAAGATCCCACATGCCGCGGAGCGGCTGGGCCCATAGCAGTGAGGGGAGTGAGAAGAGGGGAATTTGAAACCAGAATGGTGATCACCGTTAACCTTACTAGGCACAGTTTAGCCTATTAATTCAAGTTTCACTGACCCTGTATGTAAATAACTTTCTATTAAGCAATCTCCTCCATTTATAGGCATCTCAAATATTGTATTACAAGCTTCTCAACGTATTGTACGGATCCCTCTATCTCCTCAGAATTCCTGCACTGCATGAGAAATTCAGTTCCTAAGATTTATAAGAGAGGTTATCTATTGAGAATGGAGATGAAAGAAAATAGTAACTTTTTAGGTGAAATAGTTTCTAGTACTTAGTGTTACAAAACCTTAATCCCAAAATTCTAGATGCTATTTCTGGTCAGAAATAGTAATGGAGCTCTTTGCCTATTGATAAAGATTTCTATGTTCTTTCTGTAATGTGTGACTAACTGTAGCTATAATATTAATATCCACACTGTTTACTCTCCATGAGGAGGTCAAGAACAAAACAATATTTCAGTACAGAAGTTCCATTTTTAGAATTATCAAAAATACCTTTCTGGCTAAATATTGGTAATAATTACTTTCCCAAAGGAAAATAACCCCTCTTTATTGACTGTGAAATTATTTTAGTATTGAACTCAGATCTAATGTCCATTTCCCATCTGCTTTTTCAAAATATAATAAAATAGTCATGGCAGAGGGCATAGATGATGCAGTGTATAAAGTATTCATTTCAGCTTCTGGGTAAGATGGCAGATTGAACGAAGCATTTACTTTTCTTCCTTGAGAAACCCCACTAAAATGACAGTAAACGAATTTGTCCGCAAGGACAAAGAGAACAGGAAGAGCCAATAGCCACAAAATGTTGGAAGCCAGAAAGCAGAAGGACAAGTGGTAACTGACTTAGTCGATTCAAGAAAGTTGCGTCCTAAACTAGGAGGAGGGACAGCTGAGAAGCAACCCAGTCTACACCACAGAACCCCAGAGGCCTTGGGAACTGGCTCCATATGGTAGCTCTAGAAATGAAAGTGAGGCTAAAAACAAGTCTTGGTTGAAAGATTGTTGAAGTAGTTAGATCCTCGGATCTCTTCCCCTCCCTTATTCTGATATAAGACTAGGGTTTCTTCTCTGGAGATGCTAAAATCAAGAGCTTCTGGACTGGAAGACAGCAGACAAGGGGAGGTAGGAGCACTGTGCTAAAGCACAAGCATGCTGAACCTGAAGTCCACCCACCCCTGGACCCAGAGGGCTGGCAACCCAGTTGGACACTAGAAGACCCCTCTCTGGGGAATCTGCACATCCTAAGAGGAAAGCCCCAAAGACTCGGACAGCAGGGGTTCCCTGAGAAAGGCCCAGCCAGTCCACCCTCTAGTAAGGGCCGTAGACAACAAGCCACACCCAGCAGGCCCACTTTCCAATCAGCTTTTGAGTTTTCAGCTAGTTTCCACTTTTACACATAAGCCAACAACCCAAGATCATCAGATATCTGAGACCAACCCCGAATGTGAAAAACAGCACAAAAACAAACAGAAAAACAACATCAAGATAACAGAGACAGTGCTCCAAGGGGAAATCGTTTTTAACTTTAATATCCTACTTATAAAAATAATTTAAATGATAGCTTCAAAAAAATAAGAGGAGATATTACATTCATGAAATTAAAACATTATACTAAAATTAAAGAAATATTCAGAGATCAAAAATGATCATTGGGAGATTATACTAATGACATAAGATGAATTTCATGGATGTATTGAAAAATCATGTTGAGGATATCATCCAGAAAATAGAGCAAAAGACAAAGAGATGGAAACTAAGATAGAAAAACTAGGAAAATTAGAGGACCAGTCTAGGTGACCCAGTATCCAAATAATAGGAGTTCTAAGAAAGGAAGAAATCATCAATGGAATAATTCAAGAACACCTCTCAGAACTGAGTGACATGAATTTCCAGGTTGAAAGTGTGTCTAACACTGAATGGAAATAGAACCACACCAAGCCTGTCATCATGACACTTCAGAACACTTGGAACAGATGCTACTCAGGTTCTCAAAGGATTGAGGCACAGAATGGCTTCAGACAACAACATAGGTAGGTCAGGATCCAATGGATCGATTCCTTCAAACTTCTGAGGGAAAACGATATTAACCCAGAATTCTATAAGCATCTGTTCTGCACATCGATTGTTGTGTAAAAAGTACTCCAAAGTTTAGTGGCTTAAAACAAGGCATTTTTATACCTCACAGTTTGGGAGGTCAGGAATTCAGGCAGAGCTTGGCTGGCCAATTCTTCCTCTCCATGTAATATTGACCATGGACACGACAGTATTCACCCAGCGCTGGGCTGGAGGGTCCAAGATGGCTTCACTCACACGAAGTGAGTGCCTGACGAAGGGTGACCAGAAGGCTGGGTTTAGCTGGACCTCTTTTCCTTTCCAGGTAGGGTTTTGTTTCTTTTTTTAATAAACTTTAATTTTTGAGCAGTTTTAACTTTACAGAAAAAATGAGCAGAAAGTACTGAGAGTTCCCAAATAATCCCTCATCTCCTCAATTCCCCCTATTATTAACATCTCACATTAGTGTGGTAGATTTGTTATAAATGAAGAGCCAACCTTGATACATTATTCTTAACTGAAGTCTATAGTTTGCATTAGGGTTTACTCTTTGTGCTGTGCATTCTATGGGTTTTGACAAATGCATAATGACATATATCCACCATTACAGTATTGTACAGGTTAGTTTCACTGCCCTAAAAAGCCCCTGTACTCCACCTGTTAATACCCGCCTTCCTCCTCTTAACCCCCGGAAACCACTGATTTTTTTATTGTCTCCATGTTTTGCCTTTTCCAGAATGTCACATAGTTGGAATCACACAGTATGTAGCCTTTTCAGATTGGCTTCTTTTACTTAACAATATGCACTTAAGCTTCCTCTATGTCTCTTCATGGCGTAATAGCTCACTTCCTTTTATTGCTGAATAATAGTCCTTTGTATGGGTGTACCACGGTTTATCTATTCACCTATTGAAGGACATCTTTGTTGCTTCCACTATAGGGCCTTTTTAACATGGTGTCTCCAGAAAGATAGTCAGACTTCTTAGGTGGTGGACCAGGGCTCCAAGAGACCAAAGTTGCCAAGATTCTTAAAAGCCAGGCCAAAACTGGCATAATGTCACTTCCACCATATCTTTTTGGTCAGAGAAGTAACAAGACAGCCAGGATTTAAGGGTAGGGGTGTCAAAGATAATGAGGCTATTCTTAAATCTACCACACCAGTCAACAAGAGGCAAACTGGTAATTCTGGAGACCCATTTCCTCTTTCTTATTGGTACTTAACAAGAAGCTGATTCCTCCTGTTTGGAACTCCTCCTTTTTAACAAAACAGTTACCTATCCCTGAAATTTATTATTATTATTATTATTATTATTATTATTATTATTATATAGCAACTTATAAACACCAGAACCTGCTTTCCCTAAAAATATTTAGGGTGTCCCATATGTGTCCAGTCTAGCTATGTCCTGTCTAAGACACTTTTCTATGAGATAATGAGAGTTCAGGGACCAGGTGAACACTGCTACTTCTCTACTTGAAGTTCGTCCCCAACAAGTCCTATTAACCCTTATTTGTGTTCGTATTTATGGCGCAAGCTGTGTTTCTGGGCCCACCCTACACCTCACCAGCAATACCTCACCACCCTACACCTCACTAAGTCAAAAATGAAAACATTTTCAGATGCTAAAAAAAGTAATGTTACTTCACACACATCCTTCAAACGTTACGTAAAAGTACTCTCCATCAAAAATAAGAAAAATGTGGTCTTCCAGGAAATAGGATATCTAACAAGTCAGGAAGAGGTGAAAACGATCCCCAGGGTATGAAGAAGGAGGCTCCCAGGATATCTGCTCTGCAGCAGAGCGAGAGGGCAACAAGTCCTGATTAAGCAGGGCAAGAGGACCCAGGAGAGATTTCCACAAGGAGATGAAATTTAAAAACTATCTGATACATCAGAGCATATTGAAAAGAGATCAAACAACTGTAAAAAGATTTAAGGGTGAATTGATGATAAACAGTTAAGAAAATAAAGAAACAAAGGCAGCTATTAACTCCAGGGAATTGAAAGTGTTGTGAAGAGAAGAAAAAGCAATCATAGATCTGCTGTGAATAGCTAAATCCTCCTCTTGATAGTGGGAAGTGAATAGATAATGCCAAATACTAAAAATCAAGAAGTAGCCTTGAAAGTATGTTATTTAGAGATAAGAAAGAAAACACGAAAAGACTCAGTCAAATAAGGTTGAAATTAATTGCCTCTGGGAATGGAGAAATGGGGAGGAATGGGGAGTGTGAGCTTGCTGTTTATCACCACAAGCCTTATAGACGAAAATAGTTCAACTATTTTGTTCTGTAAGGCTCACCACTTCAAGTCTTTGCTCACATCCACCTTTTCAATAAGCCTTGTTCTGACCACTTAAATCCTAGCTCCCCTGCCTCCCTTTTTTCCATAGCATTTACTGTCTTCTAGCATGCTCCATAATTTGCCTATTCGTGATATTTAGTGGGTTTTTTTCCCTGCCAGAATATCAATGACACAGGGGCAGGGATCTTCGTCTTTTTCATTTACCAGTAGGACCCAGGTGCCTCGAATAGTGCCTGGAACATAGTAAGGCCCCTTAAACATTATTCAAGTAAAATGAATTTGATTTTTAAAACTATGCACCTAGGTAGCTTTGATTTTAAAAAGTAAAATAAATCACTCACCTCAAAACTCTACCACAAAGCAAAAATTCCATAATTAAAATATTGTTTGGAGATCTTGGTCTTCTATTAAGAAATGTTACTAGTAGTTTCTTTTTTTGGGGGGGGGGGTTAATTGAAGTATAGTTGATTACAGTGTTGTATTAGTTTCTTTATTACATTCTTTTCCCTTATAAGTTATTATGAAATAACTTATAAGAGAAAAGAATGTGCTATACAGTAGGTCCTTGTTGGTTATCTATTTTATATATAGTAGTGTGTACATGTTAATCCCAAACTCCTAATTTATCCCTCCCTCCCCCTTCCCCTTTGATAACCACAAGTTTTTTTTCTATTATTATTAGTTTCCTCAGAACAAACAATACTAACAGTGCATTCTAAGTGCCCAAACCTGAAGCACTGAGACAGTAGGAAACACTATAATACAATGAGTGAGACTTACATAACACTGAAAAATAAGTGATGATTCATGTAAGGTTGTGAGATATGAAGTTTATTATAATGAAGAGAAGAAAAAATACATTTGAGGAATAATCAAATATATCTGAGTTTAATTATTATTCATTAGTTTATACCTGGTCTTGTTTCAAAATGGATTTTAGGAAGCCTATAAAAGTATAGAGAACATAACATTAAATTCCATTTAAATTAAATTAAAGTTTGGCAAAAGAAGATAGAAAATCAAAGATGGGACAAAGAGAAGCCAATAAAGTGACTTAAAATATGTGCAGTTACAGCCTGATGCTGGTTGAAAATTTGTCTCTAAAATCTGTGTCCATTAGTATTAGATTCAGCTATAAGTAACAGAGAAACTCAACGTATGGGTGGTTTAAATAAGATGACAGATGAGTTTATTTCTCTCATATATGCAGTACAGGTCTGATATGGGAGGTCAGCTCCACTGGTCCTCAGGGCCCTTCCAGCTCACACCTCTGTTTTCTCAGTGTAGAACTTATCCCCATAGTCCAAGATGACAGCATTCCTATTGTGGGCAGCAGAATGGAGGAAAAGGACTAAGCAAGGGTCACCTGCCAATTGTTTCCTGAGAAACATTCCCAGAAACTGTCACTGGATACTTTTCCTTCCATCTTCTTGTCCAGAATTTAGTGAAGTGGCCACTCCTAGCTGCAAGGGAAGCTGAGTAAAGCAGTCATCATTCGGGGCAGACACATGTCCTACTAAAACTTCTATTAAAATGGATGAAGGGGGAGAAATGGATCTGAAAGACAACAGGAGTGTCTGCCACAGCTTCACAGCAACCAAAAGAAGAAAGGGAACATGATCAGATTCAAAATAACCGAGTTGGTAAAAATGACCAGTTGCTCAAGAGACTTACAGCAGCTCTTGGTTAAAAGGTTAGAAAGGGATGACTGGAAGTCTTCATAAAAAGAAGAAAAAGTTTGATCTTGTCACATCAGTGCAACCCATTTTGTAGAACTGTTTCTTATAACAACTCCTAATAATGTATTGACAATTTAGAGAAAATGTGCCTGCAGAGATTTGATTTTCTGAGTTCATTTTCACATTTAAAAAATCATAATAAAACCATGTTTCTTTTAACTCCATCATGTGAATGTCCTGTCATTAAATATACACATATATATTTCTTTCAGAGTTAAAGAAAACTCTATTTACCTTCGTTTACGGAAAAGAAACCACTGCAATCACAGGGACTACCAGAACATTTCCAGAAATGGTATGTAGTGCTCCATTGAAACTTTCACCAATGTGCCTTTAATGATTGGTTTTATTTCATAAGTACCACAAAAGCAGAGGATTAGATAATAATGAACATAGAATAAGATGAACAGTCCCCCTTTTCAATACCATTTCCTTTTCTGAGAGAGGGGCCCTTTTAAGGCCTTTTACCCATAGCAAAAGAGAACAAGACAAGATGCCGTTAAGGTAGAGACCACGGGGGCACCTCAGTCATCCAAGAGCAAAGCTCTAGAAAGGCCAAGGTGCAGGGCATCAAGGCTCAGGAAGCAAGACCTAAGTGAGCATTTGCAGAACAAGGGCTGAGCAAAATCAAGGTCATTGCAAAGACTCTGCCCTCCCTTATGGTGCAAAGTCTCCCACATTTCTACCGGGGTTGGAGTTTTATGAAAAATAGCTAAAAGTTTGTGGCTGAAACCCCCCAAAGCCATTTTAAAAAGGAACGTGTTTTCAGGGTATTGTCTCCATCAGCTTCCCATGTTTCCCAGACATCTGTGTCTTCTGGGCTTGTTTCTTACCTGTGTGGTTCTCACCTCCCACCTTGGACCCAGATTCAGTCCACAAGATTTTTTTTTTTTTTTTTTCGGTACGTGGGCCTCTCACTGTTGTGGCCTCTCCCGTTGTGGAGCACAGGCTCCGGACGCGCAGGCTCAGCGGCCATGGCTCACGGGCCCAGTCGCTCCATGGCATGTGGGATCTTCCCGGACTGGGGCACGAACCCGTGTCCCCTGCATCGGCAGGCGGACTCTCAACCACTGCGCCACCAGGGAAGCCCAGTCCATAAGATTTTGATGAAACTCCTGATTGATTAACCATGGCGTGGCTAGTACCTAATGAGCTGCCAAGTAATGTTTTGTGACACATAATTCAGAGATGGCAAACACTTAGTCTGTGTGTTGCCACTCCATCTTCCAAAGTCTGGGGAAGATATTAACTAACCCACCTTAGCACTCTTGTCTGCTATTCTGCTTCAGGGATTCTCACAACACAGCACACCTGACAATCATCATCAACAGATTAGACTTGGCACATAAAGTTAAACCTATTTGCCATCTCTATGCCATCTCTAATCAACAGAGTATTAAGGAATTTTCCAAGCAGTACAAGTTTTATCTAAATATATGACCTACAAATAATGTATTGTTTATCATATATATTCTACACAGAACAAATGTTCTATTCTAAGGACAACATAGTTTTTTTCTTACTAATAAAATAATAGCTGATTGTTGATCTCTTACCAAACACCAAGAACAATTTATGTATAATATTTCACCTAATCCTTTCAACAAACTATAAAGCAAGTATTTATTATATTACATATTATATTACTTCAATTCTAAGATATCATTGATTGTATTAGCTCTGGAGAGTGTTAACGGTGGAAAAAGGAAAGAAAAATGGCAATGTACACATTGATTGCAGCGCTCAACCCAGTATCAAATGTATTAAAATACGTTTCTCAGAATTGGGAATTTGTAATGATATCTACACTGTTACAGCTGAGAAAACAGAGGCATAGAGAGAACAAAGAGTCCTGTCCAGATCACAGAATAGAAAGTTGCAGAGCTGGAATTTGTACCCAGCTTATCTCACTCCACTCAGACACCAACAACGATAATACAGTCACTGGTCTATGATCCGAGATTGACCCACAGAAAGAAGTCAACCTTGTCTCTTTGCATATGAACATGACCAACAGTCTATTGGAAAGTTGTCATGCAACCTGGCTAAGAATCACCATAGACACAAAGTGAATACTGACCCCTTGTTGCTCTCTCTCTTCTCCTTTAATGAGATATTCAAACAGTCCCAGTGCTGGCAAAAGCTCTCTGTCGGTGTAGACCGTAAAAACAAAGAACACAAAAACACCATGTGGAATATTATGCAGCTCTAGAAAATGAGGACTAAAAGTCCATATCTTTTTATTTAGAAAGACAAAACACTGCCAAAAGAAAAATTAGTGTATAAAATTGGATAGTATAATTTAATTTCTACTGTATTTTGAAAAGAAAAGAAAAAACTAGCTGTACATAAGAAAATTGGTAGAAAATACACCAAAATCATTATGTTTGATAAATTATGGGTGATAGCTTTCATTTTTTTAATATTTCTGTTTCCCACAGATTTTGGTTTTATATAGAAATAACAACCAAAAAAAATCTAGATGGAAACTGAAGGAACAGTAAAGACCTTGCCCAAGGTCCGCAGCCAAGAGTCCACGTTAGGGTGCAGAATAAGGAATAGGATTCGGCTAGAAATGCAGGCTGGAAGCTGCGCTCTCCCCGTGTGTCTGTGACACCAGCATTTCTCTCTCACAAGACCCAGACATGTCATCTCAATGTCACTCTGCTCCCACAATGAATGCAGCCATCTTCTGTAAAATCTAAAAGACCAAAGTAAACTTCTCTGAAAAGTACTCAGTACAATTTATAGTAGACATCTCTCCTTTTGTGGTACACTGTCTTGACAGCATTTCTTTAAAATTCAGATCGTGGAGATAAAAAAGGAGAAAGGAGATGGGAGGATAGCCTAATCACGAAAAAACATGTATGTCAAAATTTGATTGAAATCCATGGCTTCTGTCAGACTTTTATCTAATGAATAGATGCTGGGGTGGAGTTGGGGGTGAGGAGTGTTTCTGTTCTTTTCTTTAAATTCAAAATCCTTAGAAATACAGAGAGTGTACACTGTGTCTAGTATAACTTCTTTGAAGATGCTTCTTGACTATTTTTCTAAGGATGTAATTGTAAAATAATTTTTTTAAGTTTCTCATGGTTACTCATTATTTAACGTCCTGGCTTTAGTCTCCAGCGCATCTTCCTGTTCTCTGCTGCTTTCCTCACTATGGATTTTTCCTTAAATTATTAGGCAGCATGTAACCTGACTGCCAGTGCCAAATTATTTCAATTACTCCCCAAGGTTTTTATTAGATATAGAAAAAGTCGGCTTTCTATAGCCTGCATTTTTATGTCTACGCTTATTTTTCAGAAGCAGTGAGAGAGAAAGGAAAAAGGGAAGAAAGAGTTGAATGGAATATGAAAGCGTTTCTTAAAAATTGTGTAATAAGAATGAAAGAAACAGCTCCTGTTTTCCTCTTGAGGTTTATGTACAAGATCTCAAAAATTTCTATAGATAGCTCTCCCATGAACCATTGCCAGTGATTATAAGGTACTTTAAAATGTAAACTGTTGAAGTCATTTTAATTTGGGTACTAATTCTCTGGCATAGCGGGTTAAGCGTAGGAAGTTTCTTGCTAAGCCTTCTTTACAATCAGCAGACGAGATGGGTTGCAGCAGCCCTTACAGCTCCCAACGTGCCAACACGGCTCGGGTGGGGAGCAGAAGGGAGTGCGGTGAAGGGGGAAAGGGTCAAAACACCAGGGGGTTGGCTGGGTCCTCACAGAATATCACCTCACTTCTCAGAGATACAAGGTGAAGCCCAGAGAACAGAGAGCAGAGGTCTTCCCCTCCTTGTTACTTCATAAAGTCTTTTTTCTTTGTGTATAAAATAGCAGACTGGTTTTGAATTTAGGCCCTGGAATTGGTCTGTGACTTGGACAAATTGTTAAATTTCTCTGGTCCGTTTCTACATCTATAAAATGGGGATCATGGTTGGATGAGCACAACTGCCCAAGGCGATGCCAGGATCTCATTCTTCATTGCCATTGCAACAGGCCAGCTCCAATGGGATTCTTCACCCCACCATCCTGGGGGAAAGGCTGCACCCAAACTCAGTGGGATGATAGGGTTCAGGGGACAAGCCCAGCCTTGTAAGTTTGTCCTTTCCCCAATAAAGCCAATTCCTTAAACTATGTCACGTGACATGAAGGAATTCATCACAGAACCCAGATGGGGATCCCTTTGCAAAGTGGCGGTGATAGCAGTCCATACTTGAACTTCACTGGGCCGTGTAAGGTTGAATGGGGAAATAAAGTACTTCCTGATCTTCCATCTTTGTTGCTAACTTCACCCACCACCTGTCCTGTTATTTACTCAGCATTTTAAAAAAATCAGTCACTTTTTCAATATAAATTTTTGTTTAAAGAAGCAAGTAGATTTGAAAAATCAAAAATAAATTTAAAAAACACATGTCCATGTTGGGAAGGCCTGTGGCTCCCAGAGTTCAAGGGCAGAAAGAGGGACATCTAGCATTGAGTTTCCCGGCCCCTGGGAACAGTAGCTAGCAGGAAGGTAATGGGGATAGGGGAGGGGCTGCCAGCCCCACCGGGAGAATCTGGCAGAAAGAAAGGGGCTTCCTCTGGAAGGAAGAAGCTGGGCTAGGGATAGGAGTGGGCAGTGATGGAAACTGGTAGCTGGCATATCTAAGATTGACAGAGGGGATCTGGGGCAAAGGCTAGAGGAGAAATGAGGGGACTGCAGAGGGAGCCCTGGGGAATGGGAGGCAGGTGCAGCCTGGGGAGCAGGCTCGGGGCTCCCCTAGAGAGGCTGGAGGAGACAATGGGCAAGGGCAGGGTTAAGGCGATGGTGTGAGAACTGAGGGTGGGGCAGTGAAAGACCCCTGCTGATGGGTGAGGCAAGAGGTGGAAGCTGTGGGCGGAAGGGGCTGGAGAACAAGCCTTGGCTGCTTGAGCTGGGAGCTCTAGAACATGTTGGAAGGGGCAGAAGCAGATGAGGGGTGTCATCTTCTCCCCAGCAATGATCACCCCTCAGAGACTAGTGCTTCAGGCGTGGACGCCAGTCAATATTCAGCTGGGGTGGCCAACACAGCAAACGTGGACCCCAAAAGCACCTCCCATACCCGTGCTGCACGTTCCAATCTTTGGGACCTCATCAAAGGTCTCGGGCCTTAGGCCTCGAGCTCAGAGAGGACTCAATAAGTATTAGCGATTTTTTGTTTTTTTGGTTTTTTTTGCGGTACGCGGGCCTCTCACTGTTGTGGCCTCTCCCGTTGCGGAGCACAGGCTCCGGACGTGCAGGCTCAGTGGCCATGGCGCACGGGCCCAGCCGCTCTGCAGCATGTGGGATCCTCCCGGTCCGGGGCACGAACCTGCGTCCCCTGCATCGGCAGGTGGACTCTCAACCACTGCGCCACCAGGGAAGCCCAGTATTAGCTTTTATTCAGCCCTCACATAAGCCCTTTGTCCCTGCCTCTGTTGTTGCATGTCCTCGCCTGTAGCTGAGTCATTTGCTTTAAGTCTGGCTTCCCAGTCTGACAGTGAGGACAAGCTGCATGGGAACCAAATTTGTACTCCCAGCCCTGAGCTGAGCTTCTGCTGCACGTAGTAGGGACTTGTCAAACTGACACGCTTTTTTTAAAACAAAATAACTCTCAGGAGTTACATTTAACCTTTGAAGAGAAGAAAAGCACACACAGTAATCTTTTGCCAACCTGAATACCTCCATGGTGGGCAAAAACCATGAGTGACAAGATTATGCTTCATCTAAAATAAAGGGTAGAAGAAAAGCAAATGTTAACGTGATATTCAATATCAATATGTATTTTAAAGTAAAGAAAAATTCGTAAGGCATCTACTTCTAAAATAAACAAGACTCATCTGCTTATGAAACAAGCAAATCCCAGCCCTGAGTCTCCATGGCCACACAGCCTGCAGAGGAGGGCACTCTGATGGCCTTAGAGGCTGCACCAAGGATCTCTTTACAGTTTGCAAGCAGGACTTTACTGGCTTGAAGCAGAATGTCTTTTTCACTTGCAGCCTTCCTCATTTTATTTTTGCAAGTTTAGCAAAACCTTGGTGTCAACACCTGTTTGGGGTTGTTTTGTTTTCAGAAAGTCAAAAGTGCCGAAGAGCATGTCTTCTTGGAGGGGCCCATCCATACAGTGAGAGGTCGCCCCTCTCTGTGCACCTGTGTGCTCACCCACTTAGTGGGAGAGTGGGGAGTAAGGGACTAACTACAAGTATATAGATATGAAAAAGGGAGAATTTTAACACTTGCGAAAGTGCATGTGTTTGCAGCCTCATCTACCCAGCCTCAACCCAATCCCTTTGCCACAAACCAAATTCAGTCTTGAACTTCTTAACTTCTCTACCCACTCTCCATCCCCCACACCCCCCAAAAAACAACTTCATCTTGCTGTTTCCCTTGTTTAGCCTTTGGTTAAACCATCTGAAGAATGGGAGAGAATCTGACAGACCAGGAGAAACTAGAAAAAAAGGGGCAAAATTCAGGGCAGCCTGTGGAATTCATACTCAGACCATCTACAGGATAAAGTCTCAGGAAGTCTAAGCGGGTGGGGTGAAGAGAAGGGAAAGCTGGGCAGCGAAGGGGTGAGGGAAGAGTTTCTAAGGCAAATGGAGGAGGAGGCCTTGGAGCAGAATCAGAGTGAGGGGAGGGGATGGCAGAGGAGAGGGGGTTTCTACATGATGCGGGACATCACATCGTGTCCATGACAGCCATGAGTCCAGCTCAGGGCTCCTTCTCATGACTCTCGGACTGTTTCTCCTACACGTCACTGCTCTGGGATGAATCATGTGAGATTCACATGTGAATCACGTGAGCAAAGAAAACAACCTTATTCATATCCCCCACGATAATGCAACTCTCTCTTGTCGCTCTGCAGTGAAAAATCAGGAGAGGCGAGCCCCAGCTTCATGAGAAGGATCCTTCATGCCTTCATTAATTCTACAGTTATTTTTGAGCACCAGTCGCTGTAATAGACACAGAGGATAAAAAGACTAAACGTTAATGCATGCCTAGACCGTGTTCATGTCCTGACCCCTCAATGGCTGGTTCTATAACCTCAGTGAGTCCCTTCCCCATTCTGAGCCTCAGTTTCCCTGAAACAAAGGGCTTGAACAGGATAATCAACGTCCATCCAAGCTCTATGATTCTGAAATCCTAAATCAGAGTGTCTTAGACTAGCAATCCTCAGACTCACTCCATGTTTAAGTTTTTGGTTTTTTTAATGTGGTTTATTGCTGATGTTTAATAATCAAAAGATTTTACATAAAAATCCAATTTCCTATTTATCTTAGAAAATCAGCAGTTCTGGTAAACAGCCATGCTCCTGCCTGGCAACAATGGGTTGGCACTGAGTAGTGGCCTCCCTTTCAGGTGGATCATGGGCTGTGTGTTTGGCCGAGGTTCCCACTCTGTTCCATTCACACGTGGACTTAGCTACCTGGCCCCTGTGGCCATTTGAGACTTCAACCCGTCCCAAGTCTAATGGTCAGCTATTCAAGGGAAAGTGAACTAGGACTTTGATGCACAACAGGTTAGAGTGTGCGAAAGTGAGGAATAGCTCTTGAGAGTTGACCAGGCCCTGGGCGTCAAGCAGAGGGACAGAAGCTGCCACTGGGAAGTGTTCTAACAAGAGTAGACATGGGGGAGAAATCCATCCTGCTCTTAAGCCTGACTGAGAGGATTTTGATTCCTCAACAAGCACAAGAACTGTCGAAGGAGCTTGTCCTGGGCACAGAGACACCACTCTTCAGGCCTTACTCCAAGCCAGAAGGAACAGGTTGATGTCCTTCCAGTCTCCAGGCAGCTAATCGTGTTTCTCTCAGAAATGCTGCCAAGGACCGTTGGTCAGGGCACAGCCCTCTAAGGCATCTGTTAGCAGGTTGGGCAGATTCAGCTGGAGAGTTGTTTGAAGTGGCTACTGTTATTATTACTTTTATAGAGTTTAGCTAATACTAAGTACTGCTTAATTAGTTTAGATTGCTTTAACCAAGTACCACAGTGGGTAATTTATAAATGGAAATTTATTTCCCACAGGTCTGGAGGCTCAGGGTACCTGCATGGGCAGGTTCTAATGAGAGCCTTCTTCCAGGTTGCAAACTGCTGACTTCTCGTTGCATCCCCTGGCGGCATGGCAGAAGGAGAGTGAGCCAGCTCTCTGGCTTCTTCTTAGAACGGCATTTTTTCTTATAAGGGCACATATTCATGATCTAATCACCTCTCAAAAGCCCCACCTCCAAATACCATCACAATGGGGATTAGATTTCTATGTATGAATTTTGGAGAGAAACAAATATTCAGTCCATAGAAAGTACGTTCTCTAAGCCAGACATTATGCTAAGTACTTTACATACTCGATCCCCATTTAAACCCCACAGCAAAGTTAAGTAACTTGCCCAAGGTCCATTAGCCTGGTAGAGTTTAAACTCGTGTCCGTCTCCTACCAGATACACCAGAGCATGTCTGTCCCTGCTCCCCACCATGCCATACTGTCCCCCTTTTGGATTCTAGCTGCTAAAACCACTATCTTGCTGTCTAGGACAGCCAGTACCTGCCCTGGAGGCAGGTGAATGTCAGAATTAGATACCTTGATCCAGCATTCTGTGTCAGCCTTCTTTATCAAAAGTGGTCCTCTCAGAAAGGGATAGAGGCAAGGAAAAAGTAAAAGAAGGATGAAGAGAAAAACTGCAAATGAGTATTAATCCAGGCTTAGCTGAATTCAATTATACATACAAGGGCTTATTATTTTTATACACCCTCCCACCCCGTAAAATCTCTGTATTAGAAGAAAAAATGTTTTGTACCTTAAACTAACTGAGCAACTACTACTGTATTCTTGCCTCTATTCAGTCATAACCTGAGTTAAATCATGAAGAAACATAAGACAAACCCAAATTGAAGACATTCTATAAAATAATTGGCCATGGGCTTCCCTGGTGGTGCAGTGGTTGAGAGTCCGCCTGCCGATGCAGGGGACACGGGTTCGTGCCCTGGTCCGGGAAGATCCCACATGCCGCGGAGCGGCTGAGCCCGTGAGCCATGGCCGCTGAGCTTGCACGTCCGCAGCCTGTGTTCTGCAATGGGAGAGGTCACAACAGTGAGAGGCCCGCATACCACACACACAAAAAAAATAATAATTGGCCAGTACCCTTCAAAAGTGTCAAGGTCATGAGAGACAAAGAAGGACTAAGGAATCAGCCCAGATTAAACGAGGCTAAACAGACATGAAACTACATACATGTGATCCTGAATTGTATCCTGGCCCTGGTCATTAATGGGGCAATAGTGAAATATGAATGAGGTCTTTAGTGTAGACAACATATTGTACCAATGTGAATTTCCTGATTTTGATCATTGCACTATGATTATGAAAGATGTTCACATTTAAGGAATCTGGATGAAAGGGTATGTGCAAATCCTTTGTTCTAGTTTTGCAACTTTTTGTAAATTATTTTGAGTTTTGGAAATTATTTCAACTTTTTGGAAATCATTTCAAAATGAAAATGTTAAGACAATATTTTCTAAAGGCCTGGAGCATTAGAAGAAGCAAAGAAGTCACCTTTGCCAAACAGAAATAGGCCCTCAGTAATTATTTAATGAACCCAACCACTGGGTAGAATATTTGGTCTCAACCCAAGGTGTTGACAGGAGAAAACAGAAATTACTTATAACAAAACAACTAGGACATTTCTGTTTGGGAGCCATGATCCAGTGTGGTTACTACAACAAAGAAAGACTTTAATACCGATTTTTGAGATGCTTGATCTAAAGGGCAAATGCTTACAGAGCTACAGGCATCAAACCTTGTTATCTCTCAAAGACCAAAAGTATCTCCAAGGTACAATGTTTAATTATAATAGAAACTTTTGAAAGAGAAACATTTCAGTGTGACACATTTTATACAGAGGGACACATTTCCCTCCTTTTATTAGAGGACATCATTCCAATTTTTAATACTTTCTGGAATTCCAAAGAATCATTAAAGAATGGAGACATTCTGATTCCAATGGGACTATTTCTTAGGACTTATTTATGCAGCCCTTCCTGGCTTCTGCTTGTTCCATGCAACTCATCCAAGTAGGAGCAAGGCATCTGACAATGATTATAATATGAAGAGTATATGCTTTCTATTCTTCTGTTAGATCAAGATTTTCATCCTGTACCTCTTGAATCAGCACACCTCCAGAGGGCAAATTCAGAAGCAAATATCTTACACTTTTGTATGTAATTGTCAATGGCAAGGGCTCCAGAAGTCCTAAGGGGTCTCCTTTCAATCGATCCCTTTTGCTTAGGACTTGAGATAAAGGACATCATAGGGAAAGCTCACTGCTACTTGTGTGGATAGTTTAAAGGAACTTGCCGGGGTTTTGTCAGTTTCAAAGCATCTTGGGAGGTGCCTTTTACCTCTGGTCTTCTCTTTTACTTCCCTTCCTCTCATTTTCCATTTGATTTTGCCCCACCACCCCCTCTCTTTCCTCTCCAATATTGCAATAGCTCCTAGAAACAGAAAGGTGAACATGACAAAGTCCCTGCCTTCAAGGAGATCATAAGCAAACAGAAAAGAGAGAAAAAGAAGGAAAAAATTATGGTTCTTGTAAAATAAATAGAGGTAGTTTGAGGTCTCTGGAGATGAGAGACACAGCTCTGCCTGGAGAAGGAGTGGAAAACTTCAGAGAAGATACATTTGAGCAGAGAGCCTTGCAGAAAAAAATAGCAATCCAAAAACCATGGGGAGATGGTGACTCAGTGCATTGATGCTCCAAGGGCAAAATATCTTTAGGGAAGGAGGAGAGAGAAGTTCAGCATGGCTGAAGGCTACTTGTGAAATTATGTCAAGTTTTGAGACCAGGAGGTAGATTAGAGCCGCTTTGGGAAGGATGTTATATTCTTTTAAAAATATATGTTTGGGGGAATCATTTATCTAGTTTGTCACAGAAATTCAGAACCACGCTTGTGAATTTGAAAGCATTT
Organism: Neophocaena asiaeorientalis asiaeorientalis; assembly: GCF_003031525.2. Classification (NCBI taxonomy): domain Eukaryota; kingdom Metazoa; phylum Chordata; class Mammalia; order Artiodactyla; family Phocoenidae; genus Neophocaena; species Neophocaena asiaeorientalis. The sequence goes on along the minus strand of NW_020175489.1, from coordinate 201,597 downwards.
TTGGTAGTAGAAACACCATCAGAAATTGTCACCACAAACAGTTATTAAGTACCTACTATTTTGAGCTGAAGGTCAGTGTATTAGTCTGAATATTTCTGCTTATTGCAAGCAAAGATTTTTAGAGAAAACAAGGAATTTAAATTTCTCATGGCTGATTTTTTAACTGGATTATACAAATCGCACTCTTCAAAATGCTTCCTAAATTTATAAGCAAAATCTGCATTATTTAAAATCTAATTAGAGTTAAATGGCATTATTAGATTGATTTTAGGTCAATGTATGATACCACATTTTTCGTGAACTATTTATACTCTCTATAATGCGTTTGGTTCCTGGTTCCGGGTATAATGGAGTAGCAGACTCCACCCTGTCTGTCCCACTGAATGCAGCTATAAAACCTGGACAGAAGATATGGAAAAGGTATTGGAGGACGCTGGAAAGAAAATAGTAGCCGACTGAAGAAGCAAACCAGAATGAGGAGTACAGCCAAACCAGCAGTTGACATTTTGTTGTCCTCTGATATCTCCCAACCTAGACTCAATGCTGCCCCAAACCCGGAAGTGGACAGTGGCATGGAGAGATGGCATCAGAAGAAACCCTCTAGTTCTCACTCTAGAAGTGGGAAAGGGGTCTCTTTGCAGTGACAGGGCAGCAGTGAGGAGGTGTCTAGAATTCTGAGTGGGGGGACCGTCCCTCCAGTTAGAAGAGCTGTGCTCCCAGGAGGGTGGAGCAGATACCCTATTGCTTATTTTCTCACTCTGTCCTCTCATCTCTAGTTAATTTATGAGACGTGCACAGGAGAGCGGGGGAAAGAAAGTTGGGGCTTAAGGACCAAAGAGGGGAGCCCAAGGAACTAGAAAGGACCGAGGAGCTCCTAGAGATGGAGGAGCTTAGGAAAGCAACCCCAGAAAGTTGTGTGTGAACTCCTGGGCTTCCTCTTGAGCTGCACATGCACAGATCTGATCCTTAATTGCATACCAAAGACTTTGAGACCTCAACTTGGACATAGACCACTGCCCAGGTCCCAGAATGGCCACTCAGTGGCACAGACATGAGACAAATCAGAATAACACTACAGAGGGTTTGAGAGTGGAACTGACATTGAAATCATAACCTCCCAGAAGGCTAGTTAGAACTTGCCACCTGAACCTAACTGGGTGGATTGCCTAATAAGACAAAAGTATAAGGCTCAGAGTCTTATAATATCCAAGATGCCTAGGATAGAATCCAAAATTACTCAGCATATAAGGAACCAGAAAAATCTCAACTCACATGGGAAAAGAAAACTAACAGATGTCAGATGTTGGAACTATCTGACAAAAAATTTTATAGCAGTGGTTGCAAAATGCACCTCGAAGTCCTTTTTACAGGTTCTCATATAAGAACTAGATCTTGTAATTCACATATTCTCATTTAAGAACTGAAATAATCTGTTTCAGTCATTACTAATGTCTAGTAATTGGTACCTGAAATGGGTTACTAGCTAAGATGTTGATTGCTAGCTGTTAGACCTTGAGCAAGCCTCTTTCCCTCTCTGGGCCTCATCTGTCAAGTGGGCTACCTGATCACATACTCTCAAAGGTCCCACCTAGCACTGATGCTCCAAGGCTTTGCACTCGACGTCTACGGAGTGCCAAGAGGCAGAGTTATAAGGCTAGAGATGCTGAAGCCTGAGGGCCCCTCACTTGCCTGGTAACCATATGGATTTGTAAAATTTACCAACTTGAGATATTTAACCACAATTGATTAAGACTTGTGTCTCTTTGCACTCGGGCTTCTCTTTGTGTCAGGTCTCATTTTTGTGTTTTGTGTTCTTTTCCTTAACGAGGGTCCTCCAAATTATATAATCTTCAGAACCCAAAACCTGGATCTGCCCCTGTCCTATTCAGAGAGTTATAACAAAGATGGCATTAAACTAGAGATTTGTTTCTGAGTCGTGTCTAGAAAGCATCCGATATTTTATTGGGAATTAGTTGCCAAGTTCTTCTCTTAGGACTTCAAGAGAAGAAGCACCTACTTTTCTTTCAGTGCTCAGCTTAATACCACTTCTTCAGGGCTTCTCAGAATCCCTTACACTTGATGCTCATTAATAACTCTAAGCCTCACAAAAACAGGGACCATATCTTTTCTATTGACTGATGTGTCCCCAGCATCTATTACAATGCCTGGCACATAGTAAGTACTCCATAAATGTTGCTGAACGAATTAAGTTAAGAAGACCTATTATACTTACACTTAAATATACCCCATGAAGAAGTTGAGACAGCACTTACTCTGGGCCAGGCACAAAAACAAAAAATTCCAGGCTTATTTAGAAGACCGTTAAGAGTGTCTTACCAGTTGATTCGAATGTCCAGAATATGAAGCACTTGCTGCTGTGGTCAACACTGATCCAGCAGTGGGAATGTAAGCTGAAATTTACTCGTGAAAGACAACCAGTGCTGAGATTATGGGAAACGCTTCTTTACTTGCAATGCACTATGCCTTATTTAAAAGGGACTGAATGAGCCAGAGTTCAGACTTTTGTGGCCAATAAGGACCCTATTCTTTTCTTAACTGGGGACAGGTAGATTCTCCATTGTACCACCTTGACAAATAAATTAAATGTCTCTATTTCAGAGTCAAAACTTTTCCATTTCTCTGAACTATTATTGTAGAGACCAGGTATGGACCTCTTAAGGGTAGCACCAGTTCTTCAAATGCTCACCTTGTTTTGCCTCATCCCACAGGCTGGGAGCTATCTTTCTCTCCTGCTTACATCTTCCTGTTCCAACTACTTTAAGTATTTGCTGTAATAGTAGCAGCAGCCGCAACAAAATCGGCAGCCGAGAGGAAGTCTCTGCACAGGAGGAGAGAGGAAAGAGCGCTTGGGAGGGAGAGAGACAGCAAATGATGATGGGGCTGGCAAAGGGATAGCAGAACAACAGGCAAGGGGGACTAAGAAGAGAAAGTGACATGGGAAGTACAAAAACTCATTACATAATCTCATAAAACTGAGATTTCCAAAAGGAAATGGAAATCGTGGAAGGTGCCACAACTCTGGAGCAAAGAAAATTCTGGGCTCCTGTTATAAACACCCACCAGAAAAAATAAACATTTGGGTAAGGAAGAGTGGGCACTTCCTCTCTCCTTGGGTGGATGTTTGTGATTGCTACTTTCAAATCCACCGCAAGCCGTTGCCATTGGCCTGCCGTCTTTGCCCTGAGCATCAGAGGGATGTAGGGATGTGGGTCCAGAGAGGGGCTGCCCATGTGGCATGCCATGACCGGTTTTCATTTCCATTTTCCTCAAGCTCTGTGGGTGCTCCACACCTCACATTCCCAGTTGTACTCTGGGTAATGAGGAAAATTATTGGCCTGACCTGGTCCTTTAATTTTTTTTCCCACTCATGGCTTGAGCTTTCATTAGTTTTCAGTTCTCATTAAGAGAAAAATCAAAGAGTGAGAATTAAACACCTCCTGATTTATTAGTTTACTGAAAATGGGAAGATGAGAGTCCTGGGACTGGCACTGGGTGAAGGGCCCAGACGATGAGATGAGTGAGCCACCGTAGGATCCCAATGGCTGTCTTCCTTCTTTTCTCTCTTGGGAGCAAGAGGGAGCCATCTCACACCCGGAAATCCTTTGAGTCTCTATGTTTATGACTCGGTGTTGTGAAATCTGGCACCGTTCTCTGAGCCGAGATGATAGGCTCAAATCACATTGAGTTTTCTGGGTTTGGTTGCATTAAACCTTTCACCAGTGCTCAGTTATAGGTCTAACCCCACAGATGCTAATCCTCAGGTATAGAGGCTGTGTCCAACTCATCTGCTAATTCCCTACTATGTGCAAGGCACATGGCAAGTGCTCAACAAATGAATGGAGAGGGTGAATGAATGCATGCATGCTGAGATGAAATGACTGCCCTTAACTTGTATGCCTGTGTGCATGTTTAATACTACCCCGCCTCACTACGAAAAGGAAACAAAGACAGTATGATGATTCCTAAAAAAAAATTAACCATAGCATTACCATATGGTCCAACAGTTTCAGTTACCTAAAAAGTAGGGACTGGGCTTCCCTGGTGGCGCAGTGGTTAAGAGTCTGCCTGCCGATGCAGGGGACATGGGTTCGTGCCCCGTTCTGGGAAGATCCCACATGACGTGGAGCGGCTGGGCCCGTGAGCCATGGCCGCTGAGTCTGCGCATCCGGAGCCTGTGCTCCACAACGGGAGAGGCCACGGCAGTGAGAGGCCCGCGTACCGCCAAAAAAACAAAAAAAACAAAAAAAAACATTATGCTAAATGAAAGAAGCCAGACACAAAAAGGCGAATATGGTATGATTCCACCTATATGAGGTACCCAGAATAGTTACATTTATACCAACAGAAAGTAGAATGGTGCTATCGGAGGCTGTGGGAGGGGTATTCTCTAATGGATACAGGGCTTCAATTTGGGATGACAGAAAAATTCTGGAGATGGATAGTGGTGACGTTTGCACAACAATATGAAGGTATTTATACTTAACGCCACTGAATCGCACACTCAAAATGGGTTAAAATGGTTACGTTTATGTGTTGTATATTTTACCACAATAAGAGAGGAAATAAAGCGATATTTATTTATCGTGCTAACATTCCTGAATCAGCCAAGAGAACATCAGTGCTGGCCATACAGCTTGCATCTAGCTGCATGTGGAAAAGGAGGCAGTCCCTGCATGGTCACACGGTTTTGAGGGGACACGGGCCAGCATGCTCCTCATGGGTGTGCACTGCCCTTTTTCCCATGTGGATCTGCAGGAACACCCACTGGCCTTCCCCACAAGCTTCCAAAGCTGGAAGTTACAGGAAAATCTTCATTGCCCCTTGAATTGTACCACCCATCTGAGGATTACTCACTAATTGCTGAAGACTATCTTCCAAGGGACAAAGAAACACTAAACCTATTTGGGTTCACCCTTTCTAGACACCCCGTCTAGATCAGCACTGTCACACGAGGAACCAGAGCTCAGCCTCACAGAAAGGACTGAGTTTGAATTGCAGCTCTCCGAATGATTAGTTGTGTGGCTATGGGCACGTCACTTTAAGTGAGCTTCAGTTTCCTCATCTATAAAATGGGAATATTATTATGCCTACCTCGTACAGTGGTTGCTAAGGTCTAAATGAACTAATAATATAAGTGCTTAACAGAGTGTCTATAATAAAATGAGTATTCAATAAATATAATTTTCATATAGGAGATGCATGACAGGCGGTAACAAGGGTGGGGGAAGGATGGTTATGCATGTCACTACAGGAGCTGAAATATTTCAAGTCCACAATCTAAACCTTGCACAGGCCAGCCAGTCAGGAGGAGCCTCAGGAGTGAGCAGGAATACTGGCAGGCAATTAAATGGGGATTTCTAGGGAGATGGGCAGTTCTCAAATAATCCTTTTTATGGTACCTCTCATCCCTCAACTCATTCCTTAATCTTTGGGTCGTTTCTGTCTTTGCTGATAGATTTATACCATTTTCTCACATCTACTGGAAAGTGTACCCATGCATGCTTAGGAAATATCTTGAAACCTGTGAATCTAAAAATTTTAGGATTCTGTTCATTATAATGCCAAGCAAACAGAAGACCCGTTAAGGAGAGCTGCAGGTGAAGCCACTCCCATCAGCACGATGGTTTGGACGAGCTCTGAGTGTACACTGATGCTTCTTCCATGATTTCAGTCAATCAATCAAACGCTCACACTGGTGGCGCAGTGGTTGAGAGTCCGCCTGCCGATGCAGGGGACGCGGGTTCATGCCCCGGTCCGGGAAGATCCCACATGCCGCGGAGTGGCTGGGCCCGTGAGCCATGGCCGCTGAGCCTGCGCGTCCGGAGCCTGTGCTCCGCAACGGGAGAGGCCACAACAGTGAGAGGCCCGCGTACCACAAAAAAAAAAAAAAACAGCTCTAATACTGATTGTGCTGAATTGAAGTTACTAACTTTAATTATTTTCTTAATTTTAAGGTGCATCTTCCCAAAGCCTGGAGAAATTTATAGAAAGGTAAGTGGAAGAGGGAGGGATACAAGAAGTTGTTTTTAAGTTAGGTTTCTATTTTGAAAAATGAATAAAAACTCTCTGTTGTTACCCAGTAACCACTTACACTGAGCATCCATAACTTGTTAGTCACTTTCCATACACTGGGAAGTTGTCACTTCTTGGGCCAGTGACCATAGGAAGTGATTAATTTACATGTGTCCATAAAAATGCATACAAAGTGGGTAAAACTTAGGTCTGGCCAAAGTATTGCTCCTTAATCCTGCTTTATGAACAAGAAAACAATTTTGTGCTTGTATTGGACTTAAAATTCAGAAGCAAGGCCTTGGGCGTCCAGAATAGAAATCTTGATAAACCCTTGATTTTTCAAAGTTGACTACAGGTCCACAGCTGTAATAATGTCCTACACGTCTGGGCACAAGTAACTCAGATAACTCACCTGTGCTTATTCATGACAACTTCTGTGAAACACGCTATAAAGATAGTAGTGTGTCCTCCTACGGGAGACTTCAATCTGCTCTTGTAGTTCTATGCATTTATGTGGTCTTTTCCTAGTGGATAAGTGGGTTAAAATTTACAGAGAAGAAGAGGGAAATGGGAATGAAAGAAAAATAGCAAAATGTTACCAAGAAGATGGTCATACAAAGATTCACAGCTAGGCTTCCAAGTGTTTGACATTCAGATTCCATCTATGGTTTCTCAGTTTGTCTAGGAACCAGCTGTTGGACCAACCAGCCATTGTCATATACGCCATGATTGGAAATGATGTCTGCAACGGGTGAGTTACTGAGAAAGGTTTGGAAAATTCTTTGACTCCGAGTTTCCCTGTCCTCTCAACTCGATCCACTCCATTACAGTAGCCTGCTGTGGAACTGAATTCCCCTATCTTAGCAAGTCCTAGACACATGTGAAATCAACAAAACCAAGCTGCAAAGAAGAAAGACTTTAAGAATATCTGACCCATTTATTCTTTGCTCTGATTCATAACAAAGCAGTGTGTCATGATCAACTCTGAGTTATACCGCAAGAAATACGTTAGTGCTAATCAAAAATCCAAGATTGAGAATCATGGCTTTTTAAATAAAATAAGGCAAAATCACAGCTATCTCATAAGAACAGCTTCCTCACTCATATTCTGATTCACTTACCCACGTGGTCGAGACAGCATAGACCTGGAACTTTGCAGAGAAACTGCGCATAATTCACAGCCAATCCTATTTATGCCCATGGCCCGTCGTAAAAAAGTGGTTTTGCTAAACTGCTAATATCAGTAGTGATTTCAAAATGTTGAGTGCCTTCAGTCCCCCACAACATTTTGGAAGGCTTCTCGAAGTCTGTGCATACCCCTGAGAATATGCCGCACATGTGAATGCCATCTGTCCTGTGATCATGGCCAAAAAGAAAAAAAAGAAAAAAAGGTGAGATCAGCTCTAAAACAACTCCCCAGTCACCACCCACCCATCATTTTAGCAAAACAGAAAAGCAAAGCCAAGAGAGGTGACACGACTTGCCCAATTAATCGACTGATGGCAGAGCTGGACTCCAACCCAAGAGGTGCTAGAAGCAGGCCACCCTGTTCACTGCCCACCTTTTGCTTTCTCGTACTTCACTCACCAAGTTTCTAAGCCTGTGCTAAAACCATGGTTCCATATTATGAATGTATGTTTGCCCTCATGGATACCTCCATGAGAGCTCCAGAACTCTTATGGTGAAGGAGGTGTAGGCCTAAACGGTGAAGTGAGTTCAGGGCAGGAGGTACCACACTGCAATCCAGAGATACTGACATGCCCTGCCTTGGCAGCCCCTGGACTGGTTTACCACTGTCCGTAGAGCCCCAAGTCTGCCAAGACTACATGCTGAGGACCCAAGGTAGCTCTGTAATGACCCACCTGGAACTCTGCAGTAAATAGCAAACACCCCCAAAACCTTCCATAAGCCAAGAGCTGCACCAGTCTCTATATCAGGTCATCCCCAGAGCAGCCCTAAGAAGCAAATGTGATTGTCCCATTTTACAAATGAGGAAATTGGGGTTCAGCAAGGTTAGGTAAGGAACTTGCTTCTGCTGTTATTGAGCAGTAAAGCTGAGAGCCCATCCGGGTTCTCTGACTAAATTCTGTACTCTTTCTACAGTCCACACTTGCCTTATTTGCTTTCTTTTATGAATTCACTTTTAAACATACGTATTGACCACCTATGAAATGCCAAGCTGTGTGCCTAGCTCTGGGATATGATGGCAAAGAGGCCACCATCCCTAACTTCAAGGAGCTTATGGATGGAGAAGCAATGAGCTTCAACCCCCAATCCCATCACAAAACAGAACAAACCTATGGTCAGATCAGCCAGTGCCCCTCCAACCCTCTGGATCCTGTCCCGCTGGAGGGAACAGAGAACAAGCTGGTTATACTGCGTAAAAAACACCTGCAGAAAGAGTCTTTTAGTCCAAGAGCCCAAAATCCCTGAAACTGCACTTTTTCAGCAGAAGCTGTACACACAGAGGCCCCTCCAGCCCAGTCCTGCACTTCCTTTTCCAAGGAGCCAAAGGGCAGGCAGACATCAGCCAGAGACCCATGCCAGCCTCTCTCCCCGCCGGGGATCCGGGCAGAGAAGCAGCAAGCATTTGGGTGAAAGAATGGAGTTGGCAGTGTGGGATGTCCCCGCAGTGCCCACTTTGCAACGTCCTGTGGAGGGGTTAGAAAAATAAAGACAGTTGGCAAGTATACCTCCCCATTTGCCAGAATGTCGAGGTAGAGGAGGTTACCCCAAATGAGCAAAGTGATTTCATAAAAGCCCAAGCCAGCAACGAATTGCATAAGTCCATCCTGAAAAACTTTTAGGATATTTGCTGGACTTTTCTCTTCTCTTTTTTTTTTTTACAACGATGCTAACTTTTACTAAAATAATGCAGCTATGTGCTTCTTTCTCAATTCTCTAAACAAACGTAGATAATAAATACTTGTTAGATGAATGAAGGTCATGATTGCAAGATAGCTTTTAGTGTCAGGAATTCAAGAAGAAAGGTGAAATAGACAAACCTAGCTTTCTTGTTGTACCTCTACTCAATTTGGCCTAAGCTAACCCGACTTCTTTGGGCGTTTCCTATCATTGCCTTCAAAAGCTATAGAGTGTGAGTGATACAGAAGGAGAAAAATTCCTGGAAATAGGGCAAGTATGAGTGAGCTACAGCAGCGGAGGCTTGGGTAGCAAGGGCAGCAATGATAAATGGGAATGGCCTCAAGTCATAAAGGGTGATGACAAACCTTCCCCAATATCCGATTACAACATCCCTGAAAAAAACATTGTAATTACTGGAAATGTATATTAAAAAAAAATACTAGCATTTAACACTAGCCACAGAAATGGACATGGTTCCATTTTTTATAGTGGACTTAGACATTATAAATTGAACATTTTTCACCTAATGGAGAGAGCCAGAGCCGCCCTACAGAGGTTGTCTGTGTCGCCGGCTCCCAAGTGTTTTTCTGCAATGCCGATGTTTCAGTTGTCACCTAGGGCAGCTGGTCAGCACTGCATTAAGAGGAAGCAGTCAAGATGCTGATAGATCACAGACTCCAAGGAGCCTGAACTGCCAGGAAACAATCCATTCTATCCAGTCAAGGGTAGAAAACCAGCAGAGAAGGGAATGGATAGAACTCTGCTGCTCAGAGGAGTCTTCTCTCCCAGCCTCCTCAGTGAAGGTGTGGGTAGCCAAGGGAATAATGAGCTTCTCTACCAGCCAGCATGTTCCAGGCCATATCCTCTTTTAGGGGACCCAGGATCTCTATGCATCGGGTAATGTGGGCCCATTGAGACCCCACCCCATTCCCAGTCTATGTCAAGATGCCTCCTCATGGAGGTTGGGTGGGAGGTCAATAATGTGATTACAACTGGGGGGCCTGAAGCCAAGGGCTACCTCTATTACCTGGATGCTTCAAAAATACGAAAGCGAGCTGTGAGTGAAATCTGAGCACTCAACCACAGCAGGTCTCTGGGCTTTCACTCTGGTTCTGGGCAATGTTTTCTGCAGAGGCTGTTTGCCTTCTTCCTTGAGAGGGGGGCACCCCTGCCATCAGCCATCAGTGAAATCCGGCTGGAACACCCGCCAGGGTGCGTCTGGCCCTGCACCCAAGTCATGAGGCTTACCTTGCGTGATCAGGCACAATTCATTAGGACAGGGACAGACTCTGAGCCACCCGAAACACGAGGCTCTTTATCTGTTCCAAGCCCACCACGTGTTCCTGACGTGTGAGAGCGTGGTGCTGGGCACCATCTTCTCTCCCATTATTTTCCTGGAATAAGCGTACGTCTCTCAACCTGGCTTTCATAGTTCTCCCCTGTAAGCCCTGCACCCTCAACCCCTCACCTCTCCAGGACTGACCAGCGTGAGCTCACTGGTGTGTGAGGAAGGGAGCAGGGCACTGCCACGGCAGGCAAACGTGGGATGGCAAAGTGAACCTGACGTGGGCTCCAGAGCACCTGCGTGAAGAGGTTTAGACACTTTGAGCTCAGCCCATTCAGCCTTTGACAGCAGGGCATGCCTAGGAGGTGTTTCCCAAACCACTGGGACTCTTTGGTCCCAAAATACTAGTGCTAAGTCCCCTCAAAAATCACCGGAGGAGTAAAAAAAAAAAAAAAAAAAAAAAAAAAAAAAAAAAAAAAAAAAAAAAAAAATCACCGGAGGAGAAAGAGTACACAGGTCAAAGGGTGCTGAGAATTTTTCAGGGACAGGGTCAGAGGGACCATCTATGGCATCCAGAGGAGGTGACCCACCACCTGTCACTCAGACCTTTTGCCCTTGCCTAGACTAAGAATTGGTTAATTTTGCTATACACACTACAGGGTTTACCTGGCGATGCGCGTATGTAAATTATCTAGCTGTACGTGACGGAGCAAAGATGACTAGAGAAGGTTCCAGCAGAAACACCAAGGCTTCCATTTGTTTTTTTTTAACTTTTTATTTTATATTGGAGTATAGCCGATTAACAATGTTGTGATAGTTTCAGGGGCACAGCAAAGCCACTCAGCCATACACATACATGTATCCTTTCTCCCCCAGACTCCCCTCCCATCCAGGCTGCCACATAACACTGAGCAGAGTTCCCTGTGCTATAGGTGGGTCCAGCAGGACCTGTAGAGTAGGTCCTTGTTGGTTATCCTTTTTAAATATAGCAGTGCGTACATGTCAATCCCAAATTCCCTAACTATCCCTTCCCTCCACCCGGGAACCATAAGTTCTTTCTTTAAGCCCGTGTGTCCGTTTCTGTTTTGTAAATATGCTCATTCGTATCATTTCTTTTTAGATTCCACATATAAGCGATATCATAGGATATTTCTCTTTCTCTGTCTGACTTACTTTACTCAGTATGACAATCTCTAGGTCCATCCATGTTGCTACAAATGGTATTATTTCACTCTTTTTGATGGCTGAGTAATATTCCATTGTATATATGTACCACATCTTCTTTATCCATTCCTCTGTCGATGGACATTTATGTTGCTTCCATGTCTTGGCTATTGTAAATGGTGCTGCCATGAACATTGGGGTGCATGTATCCTATCAGACCATGCTTTTCTCTGGATATATACCAAGGCTTACATTCTGATTTCGCTTAGCAATTAGCCATTTTGGTGACGCTTGCTTAATTTGTGAGGTGCCCTTTCATAAATGCAAATTAGCTGAGATTCTTTGTTTATCATCAGGGTTGTGTCTCTAACTAAAAAATAATCATTAAATAGGGAGTATGGGAGAGTTTACTCCATCTTAACTCGTCTTGCCTTTAGGTGGTTGGAGAGTCTTAGCTCAACATCATTGCTTTGTGCCAAAGTGTTGTTGTATCAGCAGAAGAAAAAAAAAAAACAAAACCCTGAGATGCCAAGGCAAAAGTTAAGAGCCGTGCATTCTAGCTTTACCAATGACAGAAGACAGGATATAGACACCCAACTTGCTTTGTTTCACCCCTGCTGTCACACCCCAAACACAGTGAAGACAAAACCTACTTACTCTGAACCTCGTTCTCCTGGTCTGAACAAACGCACAAGGCAGCCTGGATCCCCTTCACAAACTGGGGTCCTTCTAGGGCTTCTGTGCATCTACAAGTCAAGCCAAAGCCTTAACCAACCTTTGGCCCCTAGTAGGTAGGCAACCTATTCTCAAATCCTTCTGAGTGCTTTCTATGCAGGCTGGAGAGCTTCTTATTCATAACGTCGTATAATTTTCCCCAAAGTCATGAATATAGCATTTTATTCTACATGCTGGGGTTTTGTACAAGGGGACAGTTCTTTCTCTTTCCTCCGATCTCTCTTTCTCTCTCTCAGAAAGTCCAAGGAACTCATGACCCAGTGCAGAAGCACATACACCAACCACGCCAAACGCCCCGAACGTCAGGTTTGCTCCACCTTTTCCTCTGTGCGGCGACATATTGCCCCTCACAACCTGGCCCGTGTGACCTTCACACCCATGGTCAGCCTGTCACCCTCTGGACAGCAACAACGTGAAAAGTCATTTTATTTCACTAAGTGACATAGGTGGAGGGGAAATGACATAAAATTACAATGTTTTCTGCCCCTCCCATTAATATTTAGCTTTCTTCCTCATTTTAGAAAGAATAAAAATGATATGAGAACCCCTTTCGTTTTGACTGTTTCTCTGATTACAAAATAACATGTGTTGTGAGAAGTTCAAATAATACAGGTCTAGGAAGTGAAAGTTTCTCCAGAATCACTCCCTAACACCCCACCACCACTGCTTAGAGCTAACCAATAGAGATGTTTCCTGTATTTGCAGCCAGATTTTTTCTGTGTAAGTTCTAATTTACAGACTGATTAATATTCATTGAAATAAAATAATATTATGCTCACTGCTTTGTAATTTGTTCTCTTCACTCAACAATACTTTTTAGCAGTCTTTTCCATGCTAAGATATACAGGTTATTCTTTAAAAAATTTTTTTGTTTTATTGAGGTGAAATTCACATAATGTAAAATTAAGCATTTTAAAGTGAACGATTCAGTAGCATTGAGTACATTCAACATGTTGTGCAACCATCACCTATATCTAGTAACTTCATTCTTTTTAATGGCTGTATAGAGGTTTACTGCGTGGATCTACTATAATTTATATAGCCAGGCTTTTTAGCTTTTCCCAATTTTATTCTATTCCAAGAAATGTTGTCATACTTGTATGTACATTTTTGCACATTTGTGGAAATGTTATGACAGGACAACTTCCCAAAAGAGAAATGTCAAGGTCAAAAGTTAAACCAACGTCAAGTTTTGACACATTCTGAAAAATTCCTTCCAAAATGACAACACCAATTTCCATTTAGGAACAGCTCCCTTAAAAGTGACAATAGTGGATACCCCTAGGGGCTTCTTTCTGTCTCCTCTTCCCATGTCTCTTGTTTCTCGGGTCCAGCTCGTGAGTAATGAACTTGCTTTTTCTGGTTTGGAAGCTGTATCAAACTCCCTAGGGCTGCAGTGACAAAATATCACAAACTGGGTGAGTTCAAAAAACAAAAATTTATTCTTTCACAGTGTTGGAGGCTAGAAGTCCAAAATCAAGGTGTCAGCAGGGCCATGCTCCCTCTGAAGTGTCTCGGGGAAATCCTTCCTGTCTTTTCATCCTTCTAGTGGCTCCCTGCAATCCTCAGCATTCCTTGCTTGTGGCACCATAACTTCAAATTCCACTTTCCAGCTTCACATGGCCTTCTTCCCTATGTGTGTGGGTCTCTGCTCTTCTTAAAAGGACACTAGTCATTGTATTTAAGGCCCAACCTAATCCAGTATGACCTCATCTTAACTGATTACATCTGCAGAGACCCTGTTTCCAAATAAGATCACATTCTCAGGGAGGCTATTCAATCCACTCCAGGATCATTAGGTAAATCTGGAATTTTAAGGACTTAAAATAGAAAATAACTTATAGCATGATTCCATTTAGGTTAACAACAGGCAGTTTAAAGCCTAAAGAGAATTCTATTTTCAACTCCCAGGTTAATGCAGGTTAGTATCTTAATTCAAATTTGATATGTTCCTGAAGGCTTGTACAAAAGTCAACGGTGCAAAAAATGAACAATAATAGACTTACATATTAAAGCCAAAAAATATTCTAGAATCCCTATTTATACCTTGCCTTTTTTTCCCTGTATTTACGTTTACTGATTCAATCCTTTAATCATTTATTCAACACATAGTTACTACATGCAGTGTTTTGCTCCAAGCACTAGAAATACAGCAACGAGCAAATCAAAATCCCTGCCTGCATGGAGCGTAGTTTACCTACTACAACGACTAGTGTCGTTCACAGTACTGAGCATTTGGCCAGGTAGCAGTTTCAAAAATAAAGAAGATGGGTAACATGAGGTGTGGTCATCTACAAACACTGGCATTAACAGTTCATCCTGTCCTGGGAGAAGCAAAAGAAATGAGACATAGGGAAGAGCAGACAGTAGAGGGTCTCAGTGCTAAGCCGCAGAGTTTGAATTTCATTCTGTAGTAGATACGAGTCATCAAAGTGTGTTTTAATGGCAGGGAAGGAGGAAAGGTTGTATTAAACAGTTCAATAGAAAGTATGTTAGTGTTATGTTAACCTTGTCAGTCAGGTTCTGGGCTTCAGTGTGATAGTCTTTATCCTTGCCCTCTGAAACGCTATTATGTAAATTTATTAACCACTCCTTAGTTTTCTTTATTCCCTTAAATCATTTTTTGTTTGTTTGTTTTGTTTTGTTTTTGTTTTTGTTTTGCGGTACGCGGGCCTCTCACTGTTGTGGCCTCTCCCGTTGCGGAGCACAGGCTCCGGGCGCGCAGGCTCAGCGGCCATGGCTCACGGGCCCAGCCGCTCCGCGGCATGTGGGATCTTCCCGGACCGGGGCACGAACCCGTGTCCTCTGCATCAGCAGGCGGACTCTCGACTACTGCGCCACCAGGGAAGCCATGTTTTTTTGTTTTTTGAATTTTATTTTATTTATTTATTTTTTATACAGCAGGTTCTTATTAGTTATCTATTTTATACATATTAGTGTATGTATGTCAACCCCAATCTCCCAATTCATCCCACCACCACCATCATCACCCCCGCTTTCCCCCCTTGGTGTCCATACGTTTGTTCTCTACATCTGTGTCTCTATTTCTGCCTTGCAAACTGGTTCATCTATCCCATTTTTCTAGATTCCACATATATGTGTTAATATACGATATTTGTTTTTCTCTTTCTGGCTTACTTCACTCTGTATGACAGTCTCCAGGTGTATACCTTGCCTTTTAAAGATAACAAGAAAGAGAGGAGGAAGGAAGGAAGGAAGGAAGGAAGGAAGGAAGAAAGGAAGGAAGGAAGGAAGGAAGGGAGATTTAAATGGAACTTTCAATGATGTATTTCTAGTATTTTGTACAGTCCTCACTTTTGTTCTTTTCCAAACCAAATGAAAATAAGACAACCAGCTTAAATTCAGTAAATGTCTAATTGAAGCTAAAGATTTGCTACTTTCACTTATGATTTACATCTTTGTCTTAAATTCTTTGATTTTAGGACTGTGCTCTTATAACTACGTTCAGCACTTCCTTTTTCTGTTTTCACTAATTTTGTGGAACAAGAAGATAAAAATATAATTAAAAATTTCATATATCCTCTATAGAGCACACGCACTTCTATATAGAGAAAGGCAGTGATACAAATTGGAATTATCTGTTGACAGATATTGTTGCAGGGGTATAGCCTGGAATAGCAGTCTATCAGGAAATTCATGAAAGTTCAAATTCATTGTAGAACGGAAAGATGTAATGTGGACACATAATGTCACTTCATTTCTCAGTGAAATTTCATCTCCCTGACTGTTATATATGTGAAAAGTTTTAAAGACCAAGTTGCAGAGCTCAAAGTGTCAAACAAATAATAAGCAATACCAGACCCCTTTGATTCTATTAACTGTGTGTAACAGTCAGGATAGGTGAAGTTATGCTGCAGGAACAAACAGCCCCTAAAATCTTAGTAGCATAAAGCAATAAATATTTATTCACTTTCACTACATTGTCCATCAGGGATCACCATGGAGCTCTGTTCCAGGACTCAGACTGGTGAAGCAGCTGCTTTCTAGAACATTGCTCAGACTCATGGCAAAGAGAAATGGCATCCTGGAGGCTCTCATACAACCAAACATGACACATGTCACTTCTGCTCACAGCTCATAGGCCAGACCTGGCCCATCCAACCACAAGGGAGTCCAGAAACCAGAAATATTTTTCAAATAACACCAATAACTACTGTGTGTGTGTCTGTGTGTGTGTGTGTGTGTGTGTGTGTGTGTTTTGGGGGTGGGTCTTATATTTGTGTGCATTTATCCTATAATATACTAAGATATTTTCTGTTTCTTTTGTGAACAGGAAGATTGATCCCGTCCCAGGAATGACCACTCCTGAAAAATTGTACTCAAAGGTCATGCAGACTCTGCAGTATCTAGATTCTCACCTGCCAAATGGCAGCCATGTTATTTTATACGGCTTACCAGATGGAACCTTTCTCTGGGATAATTTGCACAACAGATATCATCCTCTCGGTATCAGTTTGAAGATGTTTTTACTCTTTAACAATGTCAACGTATTCGTAGTTCAAATATATGTAGTTCAAACCATATAGGAATACACCTAAAATGCCACCAGAACGATGAAGGGAAGAGCACCCAGGTACAGGATCTAAAAGGTCAGTATCCAAAGGTGGCCAGAACCAGATCCAAAGTCAGAAAGGGCAGATGTATTTGGCAAAGAATTAGGACAGACTGAAAGGTGAGAGTTTAAAACTCCTTCACTGAAGGTGAAATCTAGAAGGAGCCAGTGAAGCCCAAACAAGAGATGGGAAGGAGACGAAGGGAAGGATTTCTCCAAACCTCAGTGGTGAGTGCCCCCTAGTGGCCAGGATTCTAATGACGTTTGTGCACCCTGGTGGCCAGTTAGAGTTCTGTAGAACAGGGTCCTCCAGAGGGCTTGCTCCCTGCTTCTACACTCTCTTGGAGTCCTTGGCTCTGAAATGCTTTAAAGTTCCAAGAAATTTCTAATAGAATCTCTAGCATGCCAGATGCTTCACAAACATTGTGAAAGTAGTAGTAATTCACCTTGGGAAGGGCTGCCATGCTGATCCTTAAAACAATTCTGTGAGATAAATGTTTCTATTAATTCCATTTGATAGATGAAAAAACTAAGGCTCAGAGAAGTTGTGTAGCTTGCCAAATGTTGCACAGCTTATTGTATATGCAAGCTGGGTGTAGCAGGGCTCTCTTTCTGTGTTTCAGGGAAGAATGTCCTTCCAAAAATACTTATTATATGCCAGGCGCTGTTCTAGGCACTGTGTAACCATCAGTGAACATAATAGTCAAAAATCTCTGCCAACATAGGCTTATGTTACAGTGGGAGAAAGACTCCAAAGGATGATAAGCATTACTACAGAAAATTAAGCAGGGAGGGAGGATGGGCAGTGCTGGCCTCAGGCCTCTCTGACAGGCATCTACAAGGAGGGGCCTGGGGACCATCCCCTCAGCCCCATATCGACAGCACCTGTGCCAGTCTCTCATGGAAAGGGCCTGCCCTTTCCCTGGTATTGCCATAGCCACCTCCTTAGACCAACCCAAGCGACAGTGCCCAGGTGCTACAGTGTCCTGGAGGTCCAAGCAGTTCCTTATGAGTCAGGTGAGCAGTTCAGAGGGGGAAGACTTGAAACTCCTTCCTTTGCGCCCTCCTTAGTGGGTAGAGGTGGAGAGCTTTCCCTTGCATACATAACATCCTTGTGTCTTTTCAATCCCCTCTTGTCCTCCTCCTGTAGTTCCTTTTTAAGCCAACCTCCCCACCAGCTCCCGCAGGAAGTTCCACACCGCCCCACATAAGAGCAGGGACCCTTTAACCAGCTCTCAAAGGGCTCTGACCCCTTCACTGCGGTCCCTTCACTGGGCAACAATGGAACATGTCCACATTCCAGGCTCCCCACCGATGCGACTGAAGTCATTTTCCTCTTCAATTATGAAATGTGCCACAAATGTTATTATTCCAAGGAAACACTGTCCAGCCTCTCATGAGGAAAGCATGTTCCTCCTATTCACATGGCTTTGACCACGCCCTTTAGAAATGATAACATGATCACACAGTGAACTTGACTCCATTCTGGGCTGCCTTGGGCATGTGAAGGACAACCACTTGGGCTGATCATGTCTCTTTGAGCCATTTGGGGATGAAAAGTTCAGTTCCCCCAACAGATGTTCTCAGACTCCTAGATTTCTCCCATGCTAAGAAATGCTTGGGGAAGGGGAGTTGGGAGTAGGGGAGATGTGCTCCCAATTTACTCTGTCACATCAATAGGGACTTGACTTTGGGTTTTCTGACTTTAAATCCCATTCCCTTCCCATGAACTGCGGTTAGACTGCCTCCATAAATTTTCTCAGATATGCCAGGCCGTTCCCTTGACTCAACCATAGTATGTAAAAATGACTCCACGTAATTTGGAAGACAGCAAGGGAAGGAAAAGGGTGATTGATCAGGGGACTCATCAATCACTTGGTGGATTCTCTTGGCCGGTGGTTCTCATCCAGGGGCAACCCACCCACCCATTATCATATCACCCCTGGAGATGGAGTGCTACTAGCATCCAAGGGGTAGAATCCAGGAATGTTCCTAAACATCCTACAATGCACAGGACAGACCCCTACAACTGAGAATGTCGATAGCACCAAGGTTGAGAAACCCTGCTCTAGGCTTTGCGTTATCCTCGGATGGCCTCCCTCCAGCCGCTGATCTAGACTAGCACTTCACAGCACGAGAGCAAAAGGTGGAACAAGTGTGTTCTATATAAACAACTCTAGTTTGGGGGTAGGAGGAATCCAATTAGGGAGAAAGTTATCACCACCTAAAATTTGTTGAATGTTTTTCAGTTATTATTCACATCCTAAATTATCCCTGCTGCCTGGTTGCCATGAGAAATAAATCATAAATTCCTCAACGAAGCATCAGGGTCCTTCCTAAACAGACTGGGGAAGTAGGTGGGATTTACCCAGCGTCCTCATTCGTCCTCTGGCAGGCTCCTAACTCACATAAGGTGAGAAGCTTGAACAGGGGGCTGCTGCCCTCTCATTGCCTCCGTTCTGCCCTGCTCCACATCCAGTCTTTGAATCTTCGTTCCCACAGACAGGAACCGGCAGCGAAGCAGGTTAATGCTAGCTCAGCCTCGAGGCTTGGTTGCTTTGCCCAGGTTAAGGTGGATCCCATCTTAATCAATAACCACACACCTGCGTCTGGTTCCTGGGGCACTGTGCTAAGGGTGGGGCAAGCAAATAAAAGGGCGTTTCCATTTATTCTGCCTTTGAGCCAAGAAACACGATGATGATAATCTGTAGACTTGACTTTAGTCACCCCTTAAGGATTAAGAAAGAGGCCAGGGAGCAAAAGGGGTCAGGGGAGAAGCCCTGAGTCAGTGATGACGTTCTCTGCTGCCTCCGTAAACAGGTGGGAATCCGGCCTGACGATTCAGGAAAGAGAAGGTTAAATGCCACAGCATCAGATCTGCAGGTAGTGGAGGCCCACAACAAGCATGGGTGTCTTGCTGACTCCTGCTGGGGAGGAAGCGGCTAACATCATTCCTCTTAGCCTTGTCTGTGAGTCACGACCCAGTCGCTGCCTGACCGCCAAGGGCTGTGACAGCCCCACAGGCTCTACCAGCAGTTCAAATTCCTGGTGAGAATGTTTTGTCTTTTTGAGGAATTACCAGAAAGTAAGTCTCACACATTAGGATTATACATTCATAGATCTTTCAAGTAAGTTTATGTTTGATCAGGGATGAGTCCTCTCAGGCACAGTCTAGAAGGAAGGCATTCTTTCCATTAATATGTCTGAGATAACTATTATGTGCTTTGAGGGTAAAAATGATGCTAAGATGAAGTCCTTGTCCTCTAAGGAAAGGACAAATAGTATATAGATCCTGACAGGGAAATTACCGAGGGCCAACGACACTTCTCTAAGCCATATGCATTCAGGGAGCTATCCAAAGGGTTAGACTATGATCAAGAAATCTGGGAGTGCTGGCTACAAATAAGTCTGCGAGTCAGCCTTCTTTGAAGGGCCTCTGCCACAAAATAGCCGCAAAAACTCCATTTTGTCCCAATTACTCTTAAACTTGAAACCTAATGTATTTTAAAATACCTTGTAGTATACCTTCAATTTTATTACTGGCTTCCTCCCTGTCTAAATTAATGTGGTTTTACCAAGGTTTAATACACTCAGATGGTATTTCATGAAGGTGTGGCTGATCTTTGTTAGCACTAAGCTCTTACGGTAGCTAAAATTTCAACTGTGGTCCCAGCATTAAATAAATGCCGAAGACTCTGCCCTAAAGAACATACACATGACTGAGACTCGAGCTGCTACTATGGGAGCTGGGGTAGATCCCTTTGATCTTCAGAAGGAGCATATGGTATCAACTGGGCCAACCCACAGGCTCCCACCCCTTACACACACACACACACACACACACACACACACACTGATGGTTCCTGGCCACTGTGGGACAGCCCTCTGCCCCTGTCCTGGGCATCCACGACCACCTTTCTTCACCAGACTCACTTTCTAACCAGGGAGTCACAGACACCACCTCTTTGCACGTAGGTACAGCATGTAGGTAGGATGAGTCTTTATACCAGGGCTTCTCGAGATGGAAGAATACCATTAAAGTAACAAGGATAAAAAGTCATACATAAAGAGAAAGAGCGAATAACGAACTGACAGTTCCAATCAGTGGAGAAAAGCATAAGAACCGTTTTCCCTCCTCGTCATAAACCCATCACAGGCACTCCCAGCCAACCTTCCACATGACCAGCCCCAGGGACACCCTGACCTTTAATAGGCAGAAATACCAGAGAGAAGGGAAACCAACCCATTATACTTTCCCAGTTTTCTTCTAACTACAGCTAATGTGTGCTTATCCTGTCCACAGACCCACCTACTCACCTAAGAATTTCCCCTCCATCAAACTGATCCAATTAGAGCCAGTGCCAGAATAGCAAGGACATGAAAGGGAGGGGACAGGGATTGGTTCAGAAGGAGGATATGCCTTGTGGTCTCAGCCTAAAGTGTTCCGGGACCTCAGCAGTAAGACAGTAGGAAGAGGGGAGTAAGCTGGGATGCAACGAGGCTGTGGCTCAGCTCAGCCCCCAAAGGGCAGCCAGCAGATGAGCTTCCAGTATCCAGGGGCAGGATAAACTCCAGTCCCCCTGGATATCAGAGCAGTCCAGTCTTGCAGGTGGGGAGCGAGAGGGTGCAGTAGTGTTTTTACGGTCAGGCGTGAGGTGCCACCTCCAGCAGGCTGAAGACACTTCATCCACTGGGCAGGGAAAAGAGAGAGGCCACCAGGTGAGAGTCAGGGCCAAGCAGGGTGTCAGGGCCCCAGCCAAGCTCCCTAAGGTTTATTACAAGGCCCGCCATCCCAACAAAGAAACAAGATGGCAGAGGGAAGGCTGCCGCTCAGCAGGGGGCGAGGGCCAAGTCCTCCGGGCAAGTGGAGGATTGAGGGTGGGGAACGCAGGTTGAAGGTGTCAGTCACTGCAGCTGGGCTGGACTGAGACAGGCAGGGACACACACAGAAAGGAGGTAAATTACAAAAGCACACACCAAAAAAAAAAAAAAGAGGGAAAGCAGTCTCTGTGATGGAAAGCAGGATCTTGGAGAAAGATGGATCATGGAGCTCAGAGCTCCATGTGGAGCCCATAAAATGAAAGTGAAGACAGAAGCCAGTGGTTTGGGATTCATCTAAAATGTGAAAATGCAGAGAAGACCCAGCATGTCACTGTGACTTTAATGGCAATAATGAGCCTGCGGTTTTCCAGTCCTGGGATTCACTCACCCACACAGAGAGATAATATATTTTTCCTCTATGACAAGAAAATTGAATCTATCTTTCAGTCTAACTGATCTGAGGTATAAGTGAAAAATAAGACTGTGTTCTATCACCTTCGATCTTTCTCTTCGCTCCGAGATAGGCCCTATTATTTTCCTTTATTTTTTCAAGCGTGAGGGAAGTGTTCATGGATAGGACATCGGTCATTCACCCCTGAGATTTGGGAGAACCTGGATTTTGTGTCTCAGCCACAGCATGAAACTTGGATTGCCCTGGGTTCGGGGGTGGGGTGCACAGCGCGGTAGAAGGGGCAGTGGTGGGAGGTGAGAAGAGAGAATAAATAACGCCCCCAGATTCTGGGTCCACAGCTGATATTTGGAAAGGCTCTGCATGAACTCGCATTTGGCGTTTACCCCTTCATGCGTGTGTACTTCTTTAACCTGCACCAAAGATAATAGAGCCTATCTACTAATGACGGCTCAAATAAGATAACCGCTGGGCCATGAAGGGATAGAACGAACGTGCCAGCCTCCCCAGTCCGATAGCCACACAAGCACTTGTGGAAAACTTCAGTTCACCAAACTGCAGGACAGTGCGTGGTCAGAACTTCAGACCCTCCAGAGTCCCACCAGGTCCTCAGCATGGGATGATCGGGTCAGACCTGAGTGTTTCATAAACACAAAAGGAGGAGGATTTGGTCAACTCCCACCTTCCATGCTCCCTGGACCCCACAGGGACTTGGCGTTTCATACCATTGCCAGGAGAAAGCCACCGCTCTGCCAGTCCTTTGTTAGTGGTGTTCTGGTCCATACGGTGCCCTGAATCCCTCTACCTGGGGTCCAGATAAGGTCAGGTCCCTCACACCCTGCCCGAGCCCGTGTGAAGAGCTCAAGAGAGCAGTAAACTCCTTGGGGCCACTCCCCAACCCCAGGTCTGAATTTCTAGGGGGCTCAGAAAGAAGGAAAGCACAGGCATCTTCAAGAGCAACGCCGAATGCATAGCCAGGGCATGTCCCTGGAGGCGCCAGCCTTCTGCAAGAGAGGCAGGCTCACCCACCAGGGTCCCTAGGCGGCTGCTATATCTGAGTGAACGCAACATGCCAGACCTCTCTGTTTTCCAGGCCAGCTGAACAAGGACGTGACCTACGCGCATCTCTACTCCTTCCTGAGCTGTCTCCAGGTGAGCTCACACTGACTTGTTCCAAAGCTATGTTCCCACAACCAGCACTGTTCTTCTGTAATCAGTGTTTTCCTGCTCTCAGGTCAGCCCCTGCCACGGCTGGATGTCTTCCAATAAAACGCTCCGGACTCTCACTTCAGAGGTAGGGCTGTCGCAGGCCCTTTGATACTGTCTTTGATCATTTTCTCCCTGTGTTTGCTGCAGGGTTTTCACTGGGGATGGGATTTTGGCAGGGTGATGGCCTCCAAACTGGTGAATAAAAGAAACAAACTCCCGGATGCTTGAGGAGTCAGGAGAATGCGGGGTGCCCTGTCTCCCTCCTTCTGCCTCGCTGAGTCTATAGTTCTTGCTGGGTTTCTCGATCACTGTCTCTATGTGTGCCTGTCTCTCTTGTATACACACATGTGTGTACACGCACAAACACACACATGCCTTTGAAAGCTGGTCCTAGGCATATTTGTGGAGTCAGAGAAGTGATGAAGGTTAGGTGTACGCAGGGCTGGAATTCTCCCAAGGTAGGGGAGGACCAGCTGCCCCAGAGCCTTCCTTTCTTCTCTGAGAAAGTTTTCCACATTTCTTTCACAGATGGTAAATAATTTCTTTGTAAGGAATTTAGTAAACATTTTTTACAAGGGAAATATATTTCAATTTTTAAAAAACCTTAGAAAATGTAAAAAATACAAAAAAACATAACAAAAATCACTCAAAATCCCACCACCCAAAATTAATATGTATGTACGTCTTTCCAATATTATTTTCATAGATAGTTATTTTGGAATTTTGCCTACATGGTATCAGAACACACATATTGTTTTGTGCCTTCTGATGTTCATAATCATTCCTCCACATCATAATTTTTTTTTTTTTTTGAGGTACGTGGGCCTCTCACTGTTGTGTTGTGGCCTCTCCGGTTGCGGAGCACAGGCTCCGGACACGCAGGCTCAGTGGCCATGGCTCACGGGCCCAGCCACTCCGCGGCATGTGGGATCTTCCCGGACCGGGGCACGAACCCGTGTCCCCTGCATCAGCAGGCGGACTCTCAACCACTGCGCCACCAGGGAAGCCCTCCACATTAGAATTTTGTAATCATTTTAGAAAATAGAGCATATGAATATACCATGATTTATTTCATCCCTTGGTGTTGGACATATGGATTGTTTCTAATTTTCCACTATGATAAATAGCGTTGTGATGAACCTTTGTATATATGAAGATGTATGTCTTTGTGTACCATGTCTATTTCCTTGAGACAAATTCCTAGGAAATTATTGGGTCAAAGAGTACGTCGTGTTTAACGATTTGATCCCTATCACCAAATTGCTCTCTAGAAAGGTTAAACAAATTGACATTCTCAATCACACATCCCATGGCGATACTCTTTATTATCATGATTTTTCATCTTTTCTTTGCCAAACCCATGGGGAGAAAGTGGTATCTTAATACTTTAATTTGCACTGATTTTGTTCCTAATGAATTTTAACAGTTTTGTATGCTCGTTGGCCATTTGTGCATGAATGGAATTTAATATGCAGAGCTGCTCTCTGCTGGTGACTTGCAGTCGGGGTGGGGTGGGGACTGTTGATTTCTTTGTTCTGCCTGAATTGTCTCCCTAAAGCCCAAGTCTAGGTTTCATGAAATTCTCCCTGTTTCCTTTGTATTCAGAGAGCAGAACAACTCTCCATTACGCTGAAAAAAATTGCAACCAGCCAGAAATTTACAAACTTCAATCTTTTCTACATGGATTTTGACTTCCGAGAAAGTAAGTTTTGCTTGGTTTAGGTATTGACACAAAACAGAAGCAGCAGCTACCATTTAGAGCCTACCTGGGCAAGGCGTTTGTTTACAAGCCAACAGGCAGTATATTGGGCAGGGTCGCTTCTCCCCATTCTGATGCATTAATAGCTCTGAGTATTGAAAAAAGGTAAAGTGTGAGACTCTTTCTGGAAGAGTCACCTCATTACTTCACCATTATTTTAGAATCCCTGAAGCCATAGAGCCAGTGACCAGCTGGAAACAGCTTTGGGCTGGGAGCCAACAGGTCAGTGGAATCATCTAACTTATTCTTGACATTTAGCAATGCCCCGCTTACAGCTGGGCTAAAGAAGAGTGTGACAGGAATGAGGGGTAAGGTAGTGCCTCTCCCTGGGGCCACTGGATTACCTAAGGACTCAAAACAAGGCGGCAGATTCCCAGACCTCACACATGATGAAACTAATGAGTCTCAAAGGGAGGACTTCAGATGCCTACGGCAAAGTGGACAAACCATATCCCAGCTTTCTGGAAAGAACATTGCTGCTGCTTTTCTAGCATTCTATCCAAACATTGGGGTCACTGATGAGTGGCCACAAGAAAACAGGCGTGATTACTAGATTTATCCTTTACATCTTGACTCTGAAAAATTATTATCTGTTGACTTTAATCCTTCCAGTCCCCTTTTCATTGCTAAGCAACTGTTATGCAAGAGAAAAGTCTCTGTTGATCGTCTGCCAGCTGAGATGATGCTAATGAAAAGCTTTGCGGTGTATGCAAAGAGTAGACGATTTCTCATACGGAGTTTATCATCTCTATCTCCCCACCACCAACTCCCCCAGCCCAAGCATCTGGGATGAGACAGATGGCCGTCATGAATTATCAAATATTACATTAGCTGACACGTTTTGCATTGTAGACTCTAGTACTTCAATTCTGAACATCTTTTCAACAAGACTGATCTCCGTTAACTAGATTTCCTGCCTCGGTGATATATATTTCTCTCATGGGGAGAGACATTTTGATAAATAACCTGTCATTAAAATGCAGAGTTAAAGCCTCATTAATGAATTCCTGGTGTAAACAAATGCACCACCAAGTGATCTTTGATCATCACCCACCCTGAATATAGATAAAATTTTTAAAAATATAATATTGCCTAGTATTCACTAGAGACTTTTTCATTTTCCACAGTAATCTCTAGCTCTGTCATTTATTATCTTTGGGACTGTTGGCGATTCCCTGAACATTTCTAAACCCCCCTTTCCAGACCTGGAAATGGAGACACTATATCTACATAAGAAGTCTTTGTGATGATTATGTAAAATAACGTGTAATCCTCCCAAATGCCATGCCTGGTACATAGCCAACACCCAGGAAAGAGCACCGTTCCCTCACACCCTTGCCACTTAATACATAGCTCAAAATGAGCAACATCTATACACCTGGGGACTGGTTATAAATGCAGAGCCCCAGGCCCCACTCCTAATTAGGACATACCTAATCAGAGTCTGCATCTGTACATAACCCACAGATGATCTATTAAAATTAAATCACACTTTAAAATTTAATAAATGGGGCTCATGTAATGCTCCAAGATTAAGAACTTAGTCATTTAGTCATCAGACTTTTACTAAGCCCTCCTGTGTGCTGTGTAGGTGCTGGGAATATAGTCGTTAACAAAACAGAACAGTCCTCTCTTCATGAAAGATACAGGGAAAAGAGCTTTCTCCTGGACCCCCATACTGGCCAGCATCCCACATGCTTGGAAACAGAGGTTCCTCAGCACGTTCTTATCCTCAGAGCAACAATAAATGCAATAAAAAAGCAAAAATTCAGTTAACCTGAACACTCTACATCAACATGGCAGTTGGTCACTTTACTGAGAAACCTCCTAGGTATCTCTCCTTGTTTGGCACTTCTCATCAGCAGTTCCAGGAAGTTGCTGACACTTTGTAATTCCCTGACGTTTCTTAATAATGAAGGTCCAGTTTTGGTCCAGGGCCTTCTTCGCCTTCTCCATATGAAGTGAGTCTCCACTAGAGAAGATACAGTGGGAGGGAGAGTGGAAGCAGAGGAAATGGTACTCTGGGATCTGCCTCCAGAAACATCCGATACAGCATCATGCATTTAATGGCTACGTGCTATCACGTGTGCTTCTGAGAGAGCTGGCGTTTTTATCTAGTTTTCAAGAACTGTGGTAAGGTCTTAACTTACACCCAATGTTAGACTACTGCAAAGGGCATGCCTACCTTGAGATTTTAGCATTTTCCGGAGTAGGCAGAGGGTGCATCCACTCCCAGATCCATCTCTGTGGATAAGCTCCCCCTCCTGGGCAGCTCATCACCCTGGAAATCCGGCCTACCCCATGTAGGTGAATATGTTATTATACAAAGGGTCCAGAATTTACAACCAGATAGACCTGTATTCCTATCTCAACTCAGACACAGAATAGCTGTGTAACCTCGAGCAAATGAAATAACTGTTCAAGTTTAGTTTCCTTTTGTGCATGGTAGCAGTAACTAAACCATGAGCTCTACGTAAGGGTAGAGACAGTGCTTGTCACGTAGTAAGGACTCTGATACCTGTTAGCTGACACCCTCCCCTCGCCACCAACATCACTGTTTGTAAAGCACCTACTACATTCTTCCAGGGCTTATGATAGATGGATAGTAAATGTTTATTCTTTTTCAATGTCTAACCCTCCCCATCACCAGCTGAGCCCGTGCATCACTTTGAGTTCCTCACAGGAAGCTATGCTAGAAATGCATCTCCTTATCACAGTTTCCTTTAATCAGAAATAAAAACCCTGTAGAGTCACTGATTAAATCTGCAGTCTCAACAGTCACATGAAAATCTCTGCTCTCATTTCTATACTGTATTTGAGCTATTGCATCACAAATATCACTTTTCATATGAGATTTACAATTTTATACCCTGTGGCAGAGCAAATGACAGTTGAGGGTCCCTGTCCCTTGAGGGTAGACACGAGACCTATCTGCTCTCTACTCTGACAGCCTCAGTCCAGCACCAAGAGATGACTGCTCACCTCAGAGACTTTTTTCTCTTGCTGACTCATCCTCCAACTGGTTATGAGCTAAACAGAGGCAGCAATTCTTTTTCCCTTCAGGAAATGCCAGCTTGAGCAGGTGATGTCCTTTTTCTTCATCTCCACCACACCTCCCATACAGAGGACGGAGCACGCCACTCGGCTGACAAGGCCATTTTTTCACTGACACTTTAAATATACCACCAGCTCCCCTCAGCTTCTAAGACAACTCAGTTAGAGTTTTGGTTCTTAGCTCCCCTCCCCTCAAGTGTACGTTTGTCAAAATGACCAGTGACTTCATAGTGCTGACCAGAATTCAGATTTCTCTTTTTAAATATCTGCTAATCATCAAGGAGCTACCAAATGTTCTATGAAACTCCTGTGATTTCTATTGCATCTCTGAAAAACTGGTCATTAGCCGAGCTTCTTTGACTTTACAAATAAAGGAAATACATTACGTACCAAATCCAAAGAGATCACTCATGATCTTTCAAGAGCTTTAATTCAAGTGTTCCAAAGAGCAAAGGGCAATTTATTTGCCTATATTTAATTATGGCCCCAGGCAGGAAGGGAACTGACCAATCTACCATAATACCCTGCTTGGACCACCCAGTCTAAATCAGGGAAGAAGTAGAGACCACTGTCTGGTATTGCATTTATTCTAAGAAAGCAAAATTTCTCCCTGAGATAATCAAACTAAAAAGGGTCACTCTGTCTAGCACTGGTCATAATACAGGTAAGAACTTAAACTCTTGCCTGTGAGTTACTGACTCTTCCTGTAAGTGTTATAATTCTTATGTCTACAGATATTCAGTGACTGGTATGCCTCAGAGACACAATAATCATATGAGAAAATATCCTACGTTATGGGATCAAGCCTCCAAGGGGAGTAGAAGGAATCACCATTCCTTCTCACTTTGAAAAATAGTCATTAATTCTGATGACTAAATTATGTCCATCTGTCCCATGAAGTATAATATCTATCACCACCTCTCCCTTTCTCTAAGGGCCATAATTTTTAGTTTGGTAGTTAGTAATGCACATAAAATTCAAATCAAAATGGAAACAGCCTAGACTGACTTTAAGCCTCGTTAAGACCAGCATTGAATCACACTAGAGGAAACACCGGTATAAGAAAGTCTGGTGTTTTTAATATGGAGCTCTTAACAAACATTCGTCTCCAGGAACACGATCTTGGCTTAAACTGTGTTTCATTTATAAGCTCAAATTTGCTGTCCGCTGTCGATTTTCCAGATCTCCGGATCACTGTAATTCCTTCTGAACATTCTCTTGGCCAGGGAAGGCACAAGTTTAGATTCAATATGTCACTCAAACTTCTCTGCAAATGTGAAGAGTCTAAAAGTATTATGACGAACTTCCTGCCCCTTCTGGGTGAGAGGATGTGTGAGTGGTCCAGGTCAGGCCCATGGCTTGCTGTCCATCTCCTTAATACAACCCTTTCTCCGGTCTTGACTGGGCTTGGTTCCCCTTGTC
Source organism: Neophocaena asiaeorientalis asiaeorientalis (assembly GCF_003031525.2). Lineage (NCBI taxonomy): Eukaryota > Metazoa > Chordata > Mammalia > Artiodactyla > Phocoenidae > Neophocaena > Neophocaena asiaeorientalis. Next base: position 172,268 of record NW_020175489.1, on the reverse strand, counting down.
TAACACGCCTGGGAATTCCTTAACATCTGGTTGAGATTTTCTTTCATTCTTTCTTTTCTTTCTCTTTTTAACATTTGTATAGCATAAGGTGAAACCAAACTGAAAATAAGGGAGAAGAAGGAGAAAGGATTGAAAAGTTCATTGAGGATTTACGTGAAGCAAAGGAATGCAAATAGAATGGAAGCGAGGTCACCTGAGTCACAGAGGAGCTTAGGAGGCTGACATCTTGCCTGGGCTGGACCTTTCTGCATCAGTGTTGATTTCTGTATTAGAAACCCTGTGGGGCTGCAAAGTAGAGATGAGACAAATAGTACAAAAGAACCAAAAGCGCTGAGGGGGCTCAGTGGGGGTGACATTGACTTTGTATCTGAAGAAACCCTTCCAATACCTGGTGCTCCAGTAAGGGTAACTGGTTGGATGCTCAGACTGGAAATGGCTCAGAGAGAGAATCAGCATAAAGTTAGAAAGTAGAACAGCAGGACCCAAAAAACAAGTAGGAAAGTGACCCATTGTCTCCCGACCAAGGGGGAGAAAGAAGAGTGTGAACCAAGCATGGGGAACGCATGACAGGTGAGCCGGGATGAGCAGGGCTGGGCTGGGGCAGTATGGCACACCCAGAAAGACAGGAGGGACCCACAGGTGCTTCAAAGTGTCAGACCCAGAGGGGAAGGGGAAGCACCCAGAATTGAACCTGAAGCAGAAAATCCGGTTCCGAGGTCATGCCTAAAAAACAGGACAGCCAGGTAAACTGAAGCTAGAGCCAGGCAAGCTTCCCCAAGGCTCTGTCTTTTACGGGGTACCTAGGGCCAATGGCAGGAAACTGTGAGGTCTGCAAGCTGGTTCAGCAGAAAGAATAAGCCTTCATAAGGGTTAGTGTGGTTTCAGTATCATTGTAATTCTGAGCTTCCTATCAGAAGAGCAGATACATACCATTCCTTCAGAGAGATACACCGTTTACCAGCATGAAGCAATCTCTCCCTTGTGACCACATGTGGAGGACACAGTGGACAATATCCTTGATTTGAGATTCACAAGAAATGCAAAGGCCACTTTCCATTAGCTGCTTCTTCTAGCAACCTCCAATAAAACCCAGGCATAAAGTATAAGGGAGCGGCTCAGTGGTGGCCGTTCTGACAGGGAAAAAGCCAACAGGAATTGGTGATCCAGTATAGGGCTCCAGACCACCAGCAGGAATTGTTTCCTGTGCTCTGAGAAGGACAGCAGTATTTGCAGCCCCTCTGGGGACAAGAATTGGGTAGCAAGTGTGGACGGCCTGGCGTGATATTAGGACTAATTACAAAAGCAGCGTAGTATTGATTCAGCTCTGGGAAAGTCCAGCTTCTCTCATCCAGTTAAAGCCCCTAATAGCATTTCCATTCCTTCCCTTGGGGCAAAAGAGAGATAAACAAAGAGGGCAAGAGGGAACATATATCTGCCCTTGAGTTTTTGTGAAGTGAAGAGGAAAGAACTAGAGGAATCTCAGCTGTGCCGGCTCCCCTCTCTGGACACCAGGGAAATGAGGACATGGGCTACACTGGGAGTGGTAGGTTTCACATTTTTCTCTCTGGAGGCTGTCTAGTGACTTGAAGTTTTCTTGAGGAGTTCTTATTGACTGTATGATATTATCATGTAGAGTTCATTATGCCTTTGCCTTGGAGCAGCTGACATTCCTGGTCTCACCCCTGCTGAAGGACAGTTTTATTGCTGTTCATCATTTTGGGGCTCATCACGTTTTCTCTGTAGCCATACTCACTCTAAATGTGATGTCCAGATCATTTCAGGTAATTATACTTCTGACAAACTGTGAGTTTTAATGATGATTGCTTGACATATGCAGGCAGTGTCTGGAAATGGCAGCCAGTGAAAGGAGATGTTAACAGAATGCTTAATATTTTCCTCCTACTCCTGAAATTCTGTCCTCCTGGCCACTGAGAAATGAGATGGACTTAAATCGATGTTGAATATTTTCGAGCCCACCCTTCCCCACCACCCTCCTCACTCTACAAACCACATTCATCCAACACTCTCACACATTTGTCTTCCTGAGTTAGAGAAAAAATAATGACACAATGGAAAGATTATTTCTGTTCAGAAAGCCCCCGGCAGAGGCAGACGTGGCTGGGTAAGCATGGGCCCAGGAGGAGCCTCCTTCACAGCCCTTGCTCTTGGGTGTTAACTGTTGCTCAGGAAAGCATGTCTCTAACCCTCTGTGTGTGTATGTGTGTGTGTGTGTGCACGCCCCGCAGTCACGGAGGAGTGGCAGAAGAGCGGAGGGCAGCTCTGCCAGCTCATTGAACCCGTGGATGGATTCCACCCTAGTGAGGTAAGTGCAGTCACACGATGGCTGCTGAGGGCAGTCTGTTACGTTATCTTTGTAATATAATTAGGCGCACGTGCATTCGTTTTTATCCTATTTTATTCCAGAAAGAATTTGAGGTGATGTGCACACATGTGTAAGATAGAAGATAAATAAATATAAATTAAATTGATATAAAATAATAAAGTGAAAATCAGAGTAAAAAGAAAATAAGGTGGAAATGATACCTGAATTCCTGACTTAATGTCTACAATTCACAACGTGTCCCAGGAAGTCCTAAGAAACAGCCTGCAAGGGCCCACAAAATCAGCTCCACGCTTCCTACGCGGCTGATGCAAAGAAGGGCATAAGTCATAGCCTTAAGAAGATAAAAAATAAATTAAGTACTCAAAAAAACAAAAAATCAGAAGGACTCCTGGAAGTGAGCCCTGTGAGAAATTTCTTCTATGGATCCTTCTAGAAAAAAAGGAGAACCATACGAGAGGAGAACAGTGTCCCTAGCAATATCCTGCAGTAAGAGCTGTTTCTCATTTAGAATTCCGAGGAACAATCTGGAAAGTAGTTCTACTCTGGCCTCTTCACAGAGCAAGGGGAGCTAGACGGTGGGATTCTGCCCCCTCCCCCTCCCCCGTCCATTGTCCTGGCTGCAGCCAGGGAAGTTCCACTTTTATCTGTTCTACATACTGGACCTGCTCATGATATTTCTTTGTATAAAAAATAGAAAAAGAAGTGGGGGAGTAGCTCTGCTGCTTCTAACATTTTGAAAGCCAGTCCCCTGCAAGAGGGATGGGCCATTTACCCACAGGCAATCCTCTGTGGCTCTCGTCTTTCTGATGCAGCCTTTGTGGCATTGACAAGGGTCCAAATGTGAGAAGCACTTATTGTAGCCTTGATCTCCATGGTCAGCCAGGCCACAGGGAGTGCTGATCATCCCCTAAGAAGCATGAAAGGAATCATAGTCCTCCCTCCCCTTGAGCTCTAGGTGCCGTGAGTACCCATGGGCAGGGCTAAGAACTGTCTCAAAAGAAAAGGAAAAGGGACTTCCCTGGTGGTGCAGAGGTTAAGCATCCGCCTGCCAATGCAGGGGACACGGGTTCGAGCCCTGGTCCAGGAAGATCCCACATGTTGCGGAGCAACTAAGCCTGTGAGCCACAACTACTGAGCCTGCGCTCTAGAGCCCGCGAGCCACAACTACTGAGCCCACGTGCCACAGCTACTGAAGCCCGAGCGCCTAGAGCCCATGCTCCGCAACAAGAGAAGCCACCGCAATGAAGAGTAGCCCCTGCTCGCCACAACTAGAGAAAGCCCGCATGCAGCAACGAAGACCCAATGCAGCCAAAAATAAAAATTAATTAATTAATTAACTAAAAAGAAAAGGAAGAGTGCCACTCCATGATCAGATGGATGGACGGTAGAGTCTCAGAAATGCTGGGTAAATTTTAAAGTGAGTATTAAATGCGCATCTTACTGTGTTAAGTAACAACAACCCAAACAATCTAAGTAATGCGCCTCAGAATATCTGTTTCCTGTGTATCACTTGGATGGGTTGATCCAAGAGAATTATTGGCTAGAAGCTGGTTAAATATTAGAGTTTGCCCCCCCACCAAAAAAAAAATGATGTCTTTGGTTTTAGAATAGTTAATGTGGAGACCTGCTTTCTGGCAATAATTAGGTAGTAGTTCTTGTCATTCTTTGGACATTACAGAATTTTACCCTTCTGATTCTACAGAGAATGGGGACAAGAGGAGACGGTCAGAGAGGGAGCAATGAGGAACAAACTAAAAATAAGAGGGTCAAAGGCAGCTTTGTTGTATCCCTCGGGACATATTTGTCTGATCTATCAAAAGACAGTTCTGTCCCTGACTCTTAAAACAGTATTAGGGTTCAAGGTCTGTCAAATTGAGGCTCCTCCTTGCACTCAAACAGCTTCGCCGTTAACTGATTGTCGAGAACAGAGTCAAAAGCTGAGGGGCTTCCCTGACCGGAAAAAAAAAAAAAAAAAAAAAGCTGAAAATCGGTGTGTCATCATCTTATGTTATTCCTGAGAAATTTGTTCACATGCCGAGAGTGGGTGATAGAGTGGGCAACAGTGGTGGAGCCACATCTAAAGTGGCTGACAATGGATAGATACACCTAAAGCTTGCCTAGTTATCATGTATGTTGAGCTGAGCAGTCTAGATGGCAAATTCCCATCCTAGGATGTCTATTGAGTGCCTACGCGGTATCAAACACAGTGAGAAGGGTGAACAGGAAACCACCCCTGCCGGTTACGGAGATTATAGGGTGGAGGGGGAGAATGACAAATAAACAGATAATTAAATGTAGAAAGTAGTCAATGCCTCCAACTGTGCAAGCACAGATGCTGTGGGAGCATTATGGGGGACGGAATGGGAGAGAGGGGTGCAAGAAAAGAGTTTCAGAGGAGGGAACTCAGAACTAAGACCAGGAACTAGTCAAGTGAAAGGAAGAGCGGAGGGATTGCAGAAAGTGAGCTGAGGAAAGTGCAAGGGCAAGGGCCTGAATGTGAAAGGAAGCATGGCGCATTGGAGGTAATAAAAGTGCTTCAGTGTGGCTGGGACATAGAACATGAGAGTGGAGTGGAGAGAGAAGGAGCAAGAGAGATATTCAGGGACAGGCCACATAAGGTCTGAATAGGGTTCGACCTTTTCAACTGTGGAGAACAGAGAGCCGTTGAAGGTTCTTCAGCAAGGGGGAAAAATACCTAGACTTGTTCTCTAAAAGGATACCTGTGGTAGCAGCATGAAGAATGGTTTGGTCTAGCAGAGGTGTGGACACCCCTGTGCACAAGAGGGTGATGGCCTGAACAGAGGTAGTGAGGAGAAAGAAAGGCCTGTATTGGAGAGATTCGGATAGTTGAATCAACAGAACATGGTCATTTATTGAATGTCAAGGTGAAAGAGAAAGAGACGCTAAGCATTACACTTCTTTTGTGACTTGGGAAACTGGATAGATGATTTCATTGCCTGCTGAGGTCAAGAACACCTTCAGGGGGATAGGGTGGTTTGAGGACGAGTTCGGTACATGTTGGATTTAAAGAGCCTCTAGGATGTCCAAATGGGGATGTCCCTGCAGCAGATCATATACGAGCTTAGAGCTCAGGAAGGGATCTGAGCCGGAGACACAGATGTGAGCACCATCAGGACGGGGTTGTGACTTGAAGCCTTGAAGAGGGGCCGCTGGATGTCCCTGCGTACTCGCCTCCCGATGGTGTGCCCTACAGCAGAAGCAGTGTGAAGGGATCCTTCTAGACCATGGGGCGGCTATGGGGGTCCGCATCTTTTCCATCTTGAAAGAGTCAGATGGGCAAGGCTGAGTCTCAGGGCCTCATCCTTATGGCACAGACATAATACCAACCAAAAGAGTAGACCCGGACCTTTTTCAAGTGCCCCCTCGCCAATCCTGTACCTCTGCAAAAATAGTTGATACCTGGCCCCTCAGCACCAAGGGGTGAGCAGGCTGTACTTTATTGGCCTGTTTCTTCCTAAAACCTGCTAGGGAAGCAGGGGGGAGTGCGTAACCACTATTGATTCAACTGCTCCAGTTGAATGGGCTATGTTGAACAGTTCAAATTTATGATTGATAGATATTAATTTCTGAGCCAGATTATATTCACCATCTCAATTCTTTACTTATATTTTAATGGAAAATAAATAAGCATATAAAAATTCCTGTATATCAATAGACTGACAACCACTTTACTTTTTCATCTCATTTCCAAAATGTAGAACCAGAATTTTAAGAAATATATATAATGCTAGACTTGCTGATTGATTGGATTTGGTGGGTGGGAGTGAGACGACTCACAGGATTCGACAACTGGATGAAGGGAGGTGAAAATAAAAAGTCAAGGAACTCAGAAGACGGAGCAGATTTGAACATTCTGAATTTGGGGTGCCTGCACAGTATCCAGCCATTAGATCGTGTTTATGGGTTCTGATCTCAGGAGACACAGGTTTGGGAATCACCAGCTTCTAGCTGAGAGCAGGAGACACTGGCAGGGATGAGATTGGCCCAAGGGATCAACTTATGAAGAAAAATAAAGATCAAAGAGAATTAAGACTGAGAAGGTATTTTAGTTATCTATTGTTGCATAGCAAATGACTTAAAAACCACACACATTCCTTTTTCTTTTTAACTTTTTATATTTTATTGGAGTATAGACGATTAACAATGTTGTGATAGTTTCAGGGGCACAGCAAAGCGACTCAGCCACACATACACATGTATCCATTCTCCCCCAGACTCCCCTCCCATCCAGGCTGCCACATAACATTGAGCAGAGTTCCCTGTGCTATACAGTAGGTCCTTGTTGGTTATCCTTTTTAAATATAGTAGTGTGTATATGTCAATCCCTAACTCCCTAGCTATCCCTTCCCCCCACCCTTCCCACCACCCCCACCCCGGTAACCATAGCTTTGTTCTCTAAGTCTGTGAGTCTGTTTCTGTTTTGTAAATCTGTTCATTTGTATCATTTCTTTTTAGATTCCACATATAAGCGATATCATACGATATTTCTCTTTCTTGTCTGACTTACTTTGCTCAGTATGGCAATCTCTAGGTCCACCCATGTTGCTGCAAATGGCATTATTTCATTCTTTTTAATGGCTGAGTAATATTCCATTGTATATGTGCCACATCTTCTTTATCCATTCCTCTGTCGATGGACTTTTAGGCTGCTTCCATGTTTTGGCTATTGTAAACAGTACTGCAGTGAACACTGGGGTGCATGTATCCTTTCAGACCATGTTTCTCTCCAGATATATGCCCAGGAGTGCCATTGCAGGTTCATACGGTAGATCTATTTTTAGTTTGTTATGGAACCTCCATACTGTTCTCCATAATGGCTGTACCAATTTACATTCCCATCAACAGTGTAGGAGACACATTTCTTGTGGTTTTTTTTTTTTTTTTTCTTGCTGTACGCGGGCCTCTCACTGTTGTGGCCTCTCCCGTTGCGGAGCACAGGCTCCAGACACGCAGGCTCAGCGGCCATGGCTCACGGGCCCAGCCACTCCACGGAATGTGGGATCTTCCCGGACCTGGGCAAGAACCCGTGTCCCCTGCATCGGCAGGTGGACTCCCAAGCACTGCGCCACCAGGGAAGCCCTGGAGACACATTTCTTATCTCACAGTTTCTGTGGCCAGGAATCCAGACACAGATTAGCTGGGTATCCTGCTCCACTGACTCTCCCAAGTTGCCATCAAGGTGTCTGCCAGGGCTGGGTCTCATCGGAAGGCTTGACTTGGAAGCTCACATTTATTAGCAGAGCGTAGTTCCTTGAGACCTGTTGAACTGAGGGTCTCAGTTCCTAATCGGTTGTTGCTCAAAGGCCACCTGAGCAACCTGCTTCATCAATGGGTGCAAAATGGCAACAGTCTGCCAGTTATGTCAGTCACTACTGTACGTAACCTAATCACAGAGTAACATTCCATCACCTGTGCCATATTTTAGAAGTTAAAAGCAAGTTACAAGTCCTACCACACTCAAAGGAGAGGGATGACGCAGGTGTGACTACCACAGAGTGGGAACCATTGCCCATCTCAGCAGGACCCGCTGGAAAGAAGTCCTAGGAGATCGCTAGATGCCTCCAGAGAGAGCAGGTGTATCCGAGAGTTGGGAATAGCAGTCAAACTGCTGACAAAATGCAAAGAAAGTTTTTCTTAGAAAACAAATGTCGTTGCAAAGACCCGAGACCCAGATTTGTGACCTGTTGAAGCTGTAGCAATTCTATCTGTTCAAACACCCACTTTTTAAAATCTTTGCAAAGTTAAGTATCTGAAAAGGTACGTAAAAGATCTCTGGGCCTAAAATCAGGCAATAGTAAAGAGAAAACGTTGAAAGAGCCACGAACATACATCAAGTCTGCTTTCCTTGGCTATGCTGAGACCACCTGGCTAAACATTCCTAACACCTCCTGCCTTAGAAGCTTCGCGCAACAAAGTTCTCTGCAAAACAGCCTCCTCTCCTCTCCTCATGGAAGTAGCAACTCAAACCAATCCTCTTAAAACTCTTCCTACAGGCAGTGAATTTTCCATTACATCAATCCCCTCTTCTTTCTTGAGCCCTGACCCTTATACACTGCTGGTGGCAGACATCAGATATATAATCAGTGGATTGGCTTTAAATAAGTTAACAGTCTCTAGGTCTTTATTTGTCTCAACATGTAAGCCCCTGGGACCCAAGGTCCTTGACAGACTGGTGGAGCCCCTCAAAAAAGGCAGTTAAGCTGGCAGTGGGGAGAGAGAGGAGGGAGGGCCTCCTGGGCCAGGGAACCCTCAAATAACAGTCACTTAGGCTGGCCCTCCCAGGCATCAGGGACCATGTTTGTTTAGTTTGCTTTATACACCAACTGGCAGCAGTGGTTTTGGTGGTGGCACCCTGAACCAGCACAGACAGGCTCGAGCTGGAAATGTAACATTTTTCCTTAAATGTTTTTAAATACGTCTTACACCACTGTCACGTTGTAAGTTTACAAATGTAAAATTAATTGGGACCAAAAGTAACCAGGTCCAATAGACTGTGTTTCTGGACAGATTAAGAGGCCAGAGAAGTAAAACTGTGCCTTCCCTGTGGTGAGGGCTTCCCTGCAGGTGTTTAAAAGCAATCTTACAAGACAGCCTGGAATTGTTCTCCCTTCAAGAAAAATAAGTTCACAGTAGATTTTTTACTTTGGTCTGGTAGAAGCCCAGAGTTAAATTTAGCAAGAGTTCAACTTAAAAGGTATCAGTCATGCTAAGTTGTTGGTGAAATCTATATACTCTTGCTCTGAATTGCATTTATTCTTTAAAAATATTACAAAAATGTAGTTACTGTTCAGGGTTTGTTTTTATGATTGTCTTACTAAAGAGTTCCATTTTTGTAGCAAAATACATATAGTTAGCTTACAAAGCGGGAGCGTGGAGGAATCACAGATGATGTCCAGCTATGACCACTGCTGGGCTTCTATCATGTCTGGATATGTGAGCAGATCATGAGCATATGGGCTGGATCTGACACGGTATATTTTCTTGGAGGACCCGGTACTCTCCTGGTGAAGAACTCATCATAAATACAAGTATGGTTAGGCAAAGAAGCGTGGCGCAATTTTAAATTGTCATTAGAAGGGAGAGAAATTCTAGAAGCCATATGGTGGCTGTCACCAAGGGCTGAATCAAGAAATGGCACCAGGTCCCTACCCTCCAACTCCCCTCTCTGTGGACTCATGCCTGAATCCTAGGGAGATCAGGGGCTGCAAGTAAAAACTGAAAAAGCTGCTTCACCAAAAACTTATATAAGACAATGGGGTGTTAAGTTGCCCTACTTTGTCACCCCTTCTATGAGAGTTTCAAAGAGAAAACTTCACAGTGGACCAATGACCATCACATGGTTTTGCCACCATGGGGGCTTCTGAGTAGCAGCAGTAGACAGATGGGTGGGTGGCAACGCCCCGCCGAAGCACTGGAGCTGCAGGGATGCCTGCAGAACAGCACCAGTGCCCATCGGATGTGGACTTACCCAGAGGAAGGGCCACACCTGCTAGAACTGAGTGGCACCTAGACAAAAGCAGCACCGCCAATGTGGCAACCATCTGGACTCTGCAGCTGGGGCCCTGCAAGAGCTCAGGCAGCTGAGTCAACTGCAAAGGAAGAGACAGGGAAGGGCCTAACCCTGTTAACCAGAATATTCCACTTAGCCAGAACTCCACATTCCCTAGCGTTCTGCTGGACCAGATTTCCTTCCATGCACATATCTAGTAGGGTTAGTAAATGAGGCAGCCTGTGAACCCCTCCTGGGCTGCACATGTTGGGCACACTGGCAATGGGAAACTCTCCACCCCTGTCCTGAGGACAAATGTTAGGGAGATGTGTGCAAAAAAAAATGCATCGGTGAAATAGCTTGCACGTATCTGATGGAATATCATGCCGCAAATAAAAACGATACAGATCTACTCTTAGTGGCACGGAAATGTTTGTAATATAGAGCAAAGTAAATAAAAAGCAGATTAGAGATTGTGGCGATGATTACTCAACTGAATGCATTTGTCAACGCTCATGGACCTGTTTACCAAAAAGAGTTCGTTTTACTGTGTGTAAATTATACCTCCAAAAGAGCAGATTATAAAATATTTACAGAGGGATCAAACGTATGTGTGTGTGTGCCTCAGAAAGGCTCAATGTTAACAGTGACTATCTCTATTATAATTAAGATAAATTTTATTCTGTTTTTCTTTTTGCTTAATTGTCCTTTAATTTTTTCCCAAAGGAATAGATATTGCTTTAACATTTTCAATTGTGAAACGGGGAGCACAAAAGATATTTGTGTTCAAGGAACATCTCGCTTGGAGTAATGAGGGTGACTGGGCCTTGCCCTGTGCAGAGCATCATGGGAGTTACAAGAGGAGGTTGGTTATAAGGAGCCCACAATAGGTGCTCAGTAAATGTTTCTCAGACAAATGAATAAGTATAGTAGGTCATTTTTATCACAAGCATCTAGTTTGGTAGTAACAATACCATTCTCATTTTAGATCCAAAATATTGGCAATGCACACATGAATATTTTAGTCTCCATTAGAGTGATAGCCAACTAATTGCTTTCAAACCAAATAGTTACCACATGCTCAAATCTCAGCTCTTTTATTTTAACTTCCCTCTGCTCATCCTCACCCCCATCTCCTCCTGTATTAATTCACATTGGGAAATAAGTGACCACAAATGAACTGATACCACATAATTGTTAGGAAGACTGCTTAGGTATATCGAAGTGAAAGGCAAAAAACAAAAGAGAAGAACCAGTCATTTTCCACAGACTTGGAAGCAGCCTACTTTGTTGAGAAGTAGCAGGAAAAACAGCCCCAAGTCAGTCCCCTGTTTTTGAAGACGTGACTGCTTCTAGTATGAGAGATGATCAGACCCTTCCTGGAAACACGCTGGCTTAGCCATCAGCCTCTTTAGGTCTAAGAGGTGTGTGTGTGTGTGGTATGTGGTACGCGTTGTGTGTGTTGGTGGCAAGTGGGGTGTGTATGTGTGTTAGACACCACATGGATATGATCAAGATTACATTGTTGGATGGATGGAATTTGGGGTCCACCTCAGAAGACTCAGGAACATATGAAAATACTGGGGATATTTAATGTATCGACTCAACCCGTTCCTATTTTTTTCCAACAACTGCTAAAATCTTACACACAATTTAGACCCAGAAAAGTCTTTAGATCATTTCTTCATTTTGCAAATGAGAGAATTTCAGCCCAGAGAAGAAGGCTGAAGGGGGCTGGCCAGCGTCACACAGGGAGCTGGCTGCACTGTTGTTGGAATGAGGAACAGCGTGTGCCCTTTGAAGACAACGTCCATGTGCTTCTGTATAAAGTCAGGGACATCCCTGAGCATCTGCCCTGAACAAAGTGTTCCCCTCTGAGGCCTTCAGCAGTCACGTTTCTCTTATCAGTCAGCATTAACCCCCCCACACCCCCCTCCCATGGAGATGTAGCCATCTGGGGTCTGAAGTCCTGTCCAGGGCCCATTTGCTAAATGAGGGCATTATCTGCAGAGAGAGACTCCTCATCAGAGGCACGTTAATGACAAGCCAGAGGACCGAACAACCAAGAATGGATCCTGCTGACATTGTGAATAAAGGGACACACAACAATGCAACCAGAGAGTGGGCATCAGGCCAAGAGAGAGAGGGACAAGCCTATTGTGAATTAAGCCTGTACATTCCACAGCCTGGCGCTCCAACCACTCTCTCCGTGCCCACAGCCTCCTTCAGGAGCCCAGCCCTGCAAGGGGACCGGTTCAGCTTCATCTCCCAGGCACCCATAGTCCCCCTCCATGACTTTCTCTTCCACGTCTCTAAGCTTTTGCATGTGCTGTGTCCTCTACCACATACACTGCTTTCCTCATGATCCATCTGGTGAATTCCTCTTTGAAAATTCAGCTCAGCCACCACACTCTTCAGAGAGGACCTGTCCTTTCTTCGCACCCAGCAGAGTTGCCACCTCTTCCCCTTCCAGCCGTGTGCATCCCTCACAGTCCTCCCTGTGGGTTTGGTGGTGTCATTCTGCATGTCTGGGTCCCTCACTAGACTGGGAGTTCCTTCAAGGAAGGATTCATCCTGTTCACCTCCAAAACCCAAGCCTTAAGCCTGCAGTAAGTGTTAGCTATCCACAGGTAAGTGAATAAATGCCTTTCTTAGAAAGTGTATTTGCTGTCTATTACTAAATAACAAATTACCACAAATGTAGCAGCTTAATACAATACACACTTGTTGTCTCACAGTTTCTGTGGGTCAGGAGTGCTGGTATAGTTTAATTGGGTTCTCTACTTAGAGTCTCAGAGGCTAAAATCTACATTCGCACCAGGACACTCAACTGGGGAAGATTTGATTTCAGACTCACTTGAGTTGTTAGCAGAATTTATCTCCTTGTGGTTGTAGGACTGAGGACCCAACTCCTTACTAGATGTCAGCTGGAGGCCACCCTCTGTTCCCTGCCATGTGGGCTTTCCAACATGGCTTCTTACATCATCAGCCCATCAGCGAGTCTCCAGAGCAAGTCTGCCAGCAAAGCAGAGCCTTAGATAATGTAACGTAATCACCGAAGGGACATTCTTTCACCTTTACCATGTTCTATCGCTTAGAACCAAGTGATAGGTTCCATCCACATCAAGGGAAGGGGATCATACAAAGACCCAAAGGTAGGAATCCTGGGGAACCATCCTAGAGTCTGTCCACTGCACAAGGAATAGAGTAAATCTTGCTGGTAACTTCTTTACTTTGTTTTAATTTCCCTTTTACTCCTCCTTTGGGTTCTCTCTTGCAGGTGGCTTTACAGCTGTTGGCAGATCGCTTCTGGAAGAAGGTGCAGCTCCAGTGGCCCCAGGTCCTGGGAAAGGAGAATCCATTCAACCTCCAGATTGAGCAGGTGTTTGGAGACCAAGGGGGGCACTAAGTCCTCAGGGACACCTGCTCCTGGGGAGCTCAGGAAGGCAGAAACTTGGGTAAACTCATTCCAGAAATGGTTATGGGAGCGGCTGTGTCACAAACTCACAGGCCCCTCTTCAGCAGCATCTTTGCAAAGTGCTTTTCTCCCATTTAAAAGCCTAGTGTCACTCTCTTCACTTCCCCTTTCCCACTTTTGGGGATGGCTTCCCAAATAAACCACTGGCACCCAAATCTTTGTCTCAATAAAGACAAAATTATAATGACAGTGTGTGTATAATTGTGTACGCTTTATTATTGTATTATTTTTAAATTTATTTATTTATTCCTGATAGGGAGATATTAATACTTCTATTTTTGGCTAGGCACCAGCGTGAACCAAATCTCCCACTGATCGTATCAATGATTGGAAGACCTTACCACAGACTAGCTTCTGGCTTTGAGCATTTCACACCTTGTTTCTCCTCCACGATCCACACACTTCCTGTGCCGGGAGCTGTAGGACACTCTCTCCTACTGTGATCTGACCGCTAGCCCTGAACCTTTGTCACGGTGCTGGTGGACAACAGGGGCGTACCTGGAAGCCCTTTCCCGCACCAGGATGGCTAGTGGTACCTACCTTAACTGTGCACAGAAATGACAGCTAACCACATAAATAGTCCAACCTAAATCCAGCCTAAACAGATCTCTATTTCAACTTCCCCAAAATTCCCATGGCTTTTCCAGAGCCACTGGATATAAGGGAAATTGTGACAGAGAGGAAGCAATTGTGTTTAAAATATCTTACTTTTGCAAATTTTACTAAGCATAGGACCATGTGAACTCATTGTTGGGGCCCCTTCCAGGGCTTTGGAAGGAACCCTAAAACTTAATCTTTCTTGGATTTATGGTAAATCCACCTCTACTCACAAGACAAACTGGCCAGATTTGTGTGAGCTTCAGTTTAGGGGGCCAACACACTTAAAAGGTTGTGAACCCATTAATTTCTGTCACCTGGGCAGAATCCTTGACTCGGCATGACCAGCACGTGTCCCCATGAGGCAGGTCAACAGAGGACCAACAAGCCCCCCGGAGGCCGCTTGTTTCAACCAGGAAATACAAACTCGGAGTATAGATTGAAGGTGTGAGGTGTGGAGGTGTGCGGCTGTGGACACCTGGTATATCCATCTCCTGCTGGTTTTGGTGTTCCAACATCCCATCTTATTTCTAAGGACTAAAATACCAATACTTGTTGTAGTGCTGTTTTGTTATTGTTTTTTTAATCTGAAATCTTAATCATTCAGTCTCAAAATATACCCAGAGAACAGTGCACTAAAAATTTGTATTCCTTTAGAAAATTCTATTCAATCCCCCCGTTTAAAACGCTTCCAAGTTATTGCTATTCTAATTTTTATTTCCGAGTACTAGTGAAGTCAATAATCTTGTATTGCTTTTGATGTTGTTGGGGGGACGGAGAATTCGTTTTAGGCCCTGATCTATTTCCAGAAGGCCCTGAAGGAATAGAGTTATTTTAAAAGTTCGGGGAAACTAGAGGGAGTGTATAGGGAGATTTGGAAGGTACAGGGAGGGGGTTCCCAGGTTGGATCTTCTTGAGCCCGACCACCTCCTGAGCCCGACCACCTCCCGTCTCCCACCCTAGATGTCATCTCTGTCCCTGCCACTTTTTCCTGTTTAAATTCTCTTCAGACTGAAGCCCCCACCTTGGGGATAATTTAACCAGTTCCATCTTCCTCATTCTCCACCTGAACAGGTTCAGGTGGGAGGATGGAGGTACCTGGGTTCTGAGCCCTGACCTCATTCCTGGGGCAAAGCACCAAGAAATCAAAGGGTGGGAGAAGATGGTGCCCCCATCTCAATTTTTGTATAAAACACTAATGCTGCACGAAATACTAGGTATCACCATTGTCTCCACAAGAACTGGAGTCCCAGGCCAGGCCCACTTCCCTGGATTGGGAGCTCATGGGTGAGGCCTGTCCACTTCTGCCTCCATTTTCTATACTCCCATCCAGACATGTTCTTTCTTTGAGATTCAACCATGTCTTTCTCTCTGGCTTGGGGATATTCTGTCTCTGTAAGGTGTTGTATATACTTCTGATAGCATCTGAGTGTCCAGAATTTATGGTAGAGCCATGGGGGACAGTTTCTATCCCGTATTTCTGCACTGGTGCCCCTTGAGCTACTGTCTTCAGCCTCTAGTTTTTAAGAATCATAGTGTATGAGTGCTGTCCTTTGACAGGCACCTGAAGGGCTTTCTTGGGGTGGCTTGCACCCCTCTCCATCCCCTTCCCCAGTTCCTGGACTGGTGTCCTGGAGAGAAGAGCCAGAACCTGAACAGAAACTCCAGGAGATGAGAACCAGGCCAGTCAGGTTCACTCCTGTATCAACAGCCCTACAACAATGCCTGGCCCATGAGAGGTGCTCAGTAAGTAGTACTGATTGAATGAATGAATGAATATTAGGGTTGCTCTCCAGGGCACACTTCCTTATACCTTGCTATTTAGGGGAAAAAAAGAAGCGTCTTTTTGACACATTTGAATTAGCCCCGTTGAACCATACTCCTTGTGGTGTGAAGGTTAAGAAAGAAAAGCAATCAACACAGGGGATGCTTTCCTTTCTGGGCACCCTTGGTCAGAAGACATGATTTACATCTAAACGCCCCAATACTATATTGTCATTTGTTTCTCCTATTTTCAGATTAAAGACCTCTCTTACCCTTTGCTATTGGAATGGGACTCCTCATTTTCCACATGAATAATCGTCAAGAACTTCTATCAGAGAGCCTTTTGGGTTCAGGACCTGGTGGAAAAATATTTCAGATCCCCCAGCAAGAGCAAATCAGCTAAAAAATCTTATCTGAGCCTTGTATTGACCCACAACATAGCAGGGACTGGAGCCCCCAGGAATTTTCACCAGCTACCCCACTTTACCCTCTCCTGAGTTTGTCCCACTAAAGAAGGGATTCTGAACTGTAATCTGTGGGAACCACCCTCTCCCAGAATTAAGAGTGCCTATGAACTTGAATAGGAAAAATTGTCTTTACTACCCTCTAAGTAAAATTCACCATTTCCTTTAATTATGAACGTAGGCAACAAAACACTGCATTTTTTTACAAAACACTGTATGTTTGCAACTGTATTCATAGCTCTCTGTCACAAATATTTTCACATCACATTACATTTGTTGCAGATACAGTCAATTCTCATTACTCAGGGCAGTTATGTGCTATAGTCACCTTGAATACTGAATTAGCAAACGCTGAACCACTGCACCTAGCGGTAAAACGGGCTTACATTCCTGTGAGCCTCTGGTCACAACGTTATCATCCACCAATCAATACACAATCTTTTTTTAATGTGTGGTTTTTGTTTAAAGACACCTTATTTAATTTATAGTTGATTAATTAATGTTGAAGTCACAGCCAACAGCACGACACCTCGCATCTAAATGAAGCTTAACTACCCATCTGTGTTCTTCATAAGACACATCACAGTCTCCTGCACTTAAGCACACAAGGTGGCACTTCAGCACTGCACTCAGAGACCGTTTTAAACAGTGAAGTCACCAACGAAAAGCATAAAAGTGCCCAAAATGTGGCAGGAAATACACCGTGAAAAAGACACCTTTTTTTACAGGGCGCTGCCTTTTTCAACCTCAGCTGGGAACGTGCAGGTCAGGTGATTGAAATTTCTCACTGCTCAAATGACCACAAAAGTGCCATGAGTATTGATTTGGGGGTTACAGATAAATTTTAGCAAGTACACGAATTCACAGATATAGAATTTGTGAATAACGAGGAATGACCTTATCTTGAAATATCATTTATGGCCATGAGTACTTGAAACACCTGTAATTATTAGATCCATTAAAAAAGAAATACATATATTAATGCATGCCCATTTTTAAATATTTCAAAATATTTTTAGTAGTGTGATATTTGGTTTTGATACAAAATGGTTTCCTTTGTAATCCTATATGTTTTATTTTTTGCACTTAAAAACGTTATTCTGAGAAGGGATCCCCAGCTTCCCCAGCCTGCCAAGGGGGTGCATGACACACACAGAGTTGTATGTTCTGGGATGTGTTGCTTTGAGAAGGAAGAACTCCACAGTCTAAAAAGAACTCCACAGTCTAAATAGTCTGGAAGCACAGCATAACTTCTCTGCTTCCTGGAAAGCCACAGGGTGAAAGTTCTGCAGTAGACAAGTGTGTTCAGCTCATTATTTACCCAATAATTTTGACCTAGAGGCCCTTCTCCTCCTATGAGAGGTATTAACACTCTGTGGTCTTCATGCTCTACAGAAACACCTTGGGAGATGCTGCCTTTGTCATTTTTAGTTCTACCAGAAAAGCTGTTGTTGCAGTGAGAAGAATTCCAAAGACATCCTGTTTTATACAAAAGATGAGGGGTGGGGATTCTAGTCTGAATATACCTGGGAAATTCCTCACACTGCCGGTGAGTGTGTTAGAGGCTAATTCCTCTGGGGATTACACTTTTGAAGCTCTTGGATGGATAGAAATGCAGAGGAGAGGTAAAGAGCACACAATGAGGCTTGTTAAGGATTTATCTGGGCATTGTGCTCCCGGCTGGCTGCTTTGTTTATAATTAATTACATGGAGTATATACAGGAACCCTTTGGGCCTCAGAATGCTGCAAATGTAACTCACGGGTTCACAAAGCTGCAGTCAATAAACTGCAGCAGAAAGATGGGCAAGAGGACACACCAAGGGCTTCCATGGCAGCCCACGCTCAAGGCGGCTTCAGACCCCGGAGACTTTCAGTCTCCCCTGAGGACTCCCCCCTCTGAGATGCACACTTTGCACAGGCTCAGAAAAACACCAGGTGTTAGTATTTTCACAGTGATTCCCCCCATTGTACCTCTGCAAATATCAGCGAGAGCCTGGACGTTGTGCGAGGCTGCTAGGGGAGCAGAGAGATTTTGAGAACTAAGAGGTGGGAAAGAACAAAACTCTGTCCTGCTGCCTCCTGTCTGGGGGACACATCAAAGCACAACCAGTGGGAAATTCAGGAAGCAACAGGTTTTGGAGTCACTTGTCTGGGTTTGAATCTTGTTTAAGCTCCTGGTGCCTCAGTTACTTTCTCTTTCGAATGAGAGAAATAGTACCTGTTTCCTAGCGCTACTGGGAGCACTAACGAAAAGAGCTGATGTTTACAGAGGGCTTTGTGAAGTGGATTATCTCACAACAACTACATTAGGCAGGTCTGCCATGATTATCTGCTTTTACAGATAGGGAAATAGAAACAGAGAGCAGTTAAGTAACTTGCTGGAGATTGCACAGCTAATAAATGATGAATCAGGAGTTTGCAGCCAGGCCATCTGGCTCCAGGCTCCGTGCTGTTAGCCACGAGGTGACGCCGCCTTTATTATGTAAGATAATGCTAGTACAACATGATGAGTGACGGATCAACACTTGCTCTCATTGTCTTTACACCCAGGGTATAGTTTAGCCACCACGCAGGCTGGAGTCTGCTTTGTCTATAGAGTAAAACCGGAACTCATCAACACCCACAGCCTGTGCCTCTGCAGGCTCACTCTTTCCCTGCCCATTTCTTTTAGCCTACATCCTGGCCACAGGAAACTTGTCATTACAAGCACAGGCAGTGGGTAAGTCGCCAATGGCTGCCCTCCCTGCCCGCGTGTGCCCTTCCTTCCAGGGAGAGACAGCATCTGTGCCCAGCCCTCCAAGCCAGCCTGGCCCAGAGAAGGAGGTGCAGGTGAGATGGCCACATCCAGGCCTAATACAAGGAAGCTGAGCCGCCACTTTCATCCTGGAGGGAAGTTGAGGCAATGCTGCTGTGAGAGAGACCCTGGGGGTGAGACACCATGTGGAAGAGAGAGGCCACACGGAGAAGAACCGAGGCACCCAGCCCACACCAAGGCCTCAGAGGTGCGAAAGAGGCTTCCTTGGAATTTCCAGACCAGCTCTCTACCAGCTGGATGCAGCTGGATAGGCATTCCCCGCCAAGGCCACATGGAGCCCAGCCAGCCCACAGAATCATGGGATATTGTACACTCTTCTCATTTCAAGCCTGAGTTTTCCAGGGTGTTGTTCTGCAGCAATGGTGACCTGAACACAGGCCAAGCCCTCTCACAGCTCCATGTCTTTCCATCTGCTGTCTCCTCAGCCTTCCCTTCCTTCTCTGACTGGAACACTCCTACTCATTCTTCAAGATCCATCTCACCATGGCCATCATCAAAAAATCTACAAACAATAAATGCTGGAGAGGGTGTGGAGAAAAGGGAACCCTCTTGCACTGTTGGTAGGAATGTAAATTGATACAGCCACTATAGAGAACAAGTATGGTGTTCTGTTCTCCTTAAAAAACTAAAAATAGAACTACCATATGACCCAGCAATCCCACTACTGGGCATATATCCTGAGAAAACCTTAATTCAAAAAGAGTCACATACCGCAATGTTCATTGCAGCTCTATTTACAATAGCCAGGACATGGAAACAACCTAAGTGTCCAATGACAGATGAATGAATAAAGAAGATGTGGCACATGTATACAATGGAACATTACTCAGCCATAAAAAGAAATGAAATTGAGTTATTTGTAGAGAGGTGGATGGATCTAGAGTCTGTCATACAGGATGGAGTAAGTCAGAAAGAGAAAAACAAATACTGTATGCTAACACATATATATAGAAACTAAAGAAAAAAGAAAAAGAAAGAAATGGTTCTGAAGAACCTAGGGGCAGGACAGGAATAAAGACGCAGACATAGAGAATGGATTGAGGACAAGGGGAGGGGGAAGGGTAAGCTGGAACAAAGTGAGAGAGTGGCAGTGACATATATACACTACCAAACGTAAAATAGACAGCTAGTGGGAAGCAGCTGCATGGCACAGGGAGATCAGCTCGGTGCTTTGTGACCTGAGGGGTGAGATACGGAGGGTGGGAGGGAAACACAGGAGGGAGGAGATATGGGGATATATGTATATGTATAGCTGATTCACTTTGTTATAAAGCAGAAACTAACACACCATTGTAAAGCAGTTATACTCCAATAAAGATGTTTAAAAAATAAATTAAATAAAGTAAAATAAAAAAGATCCATCTCACCCCGTTGTTGTCAGGCATGGGAAGATACAGACACACACAGTCTGCCAGAGGGCATAAGTATCTCTAGGATTAGGTTCAGCCGCTTATGAGTGAAATCCAAAAGAACAAGCCTTTAAAAAGAGAGAAGGTTATTTTTCACATAAAAGACTTCCAGTGGCAGGTGGTGCAGGGCTAGAAGGAGACTCCGTGTTGCCAGGGACCCAGGCCCCTTCTATCTCGTTGCCACCACTTTCAGCATGTAGCTTCCACTTTGTGGCTCGAGAAGGCTTCCTGGGCAACCACTGCCTTGACTGCACCTGGGCCTGCGGGAAGAAGGGCGGGGAGAGGAATGGCCACAGCCCCTCCCAGACAATGACTTCTACTCGCACCTCAGTAGGCCAAGCATAGTCACAGGACCACCCAGCTGTAAAGGAGGCTAAAAATTCTGTCTAGATAAGTGCGCAGCTGAAAATAGGAAGTTCTACTACCAGGAGAGAAGGCAGGATGGATATAGTAGGACAAGTAGCAGTCTCAACTCAGCGTAAATTAGAAGCCTCCCGGAAGGCAACTGAGCAGTAGCAGGAATCCACACGTCAGCTCCTTCCACCCCTTGCTACTCAAAATGTGGTTCTCAGACAGCATCATTAGCATCACCCAGAAGCTTGTTAAAAATGCAAAATCTGGTCTTCCCTGGTGGCGCAGTGGTTGAGAGTCTGCCTGCCGATGCAGGGGACACGGGTTCGTGCGCCGATCCGGGAAGATCCCACATGCCGCGGAGCGGCTGCGCCCGTGAGCCATGGCCGCTGAGCCTGCGCGTCCGGAGCCTGTGCTCTGTGATGGGAGAGGCCACAACAGTGAGAGGTCTGCGTAGCGCAAAAAAAAAAAAG
Source organism: Neophocaena asiaeorientalis asiaeorientalis (assembly GCF_003031525.2). NCBI lineage: Eukaryota > Metazoa > Chordata > Mammalia > Artiodactyla > Phocoenidae > Neophocaena > Neophocaena asiaeorientalis. The sequence goes on along the minus strand of NW_020175489.1, from coordinate 151,062 downwards.
CAAAATCTTGGGCTGCCTGCTAATGATTTGTAATCTGTATTATAACGATAGCCTCGGGTGATTTATTTGCACACTTCAAATCGTTTGGGAAGCACTTCAGTTTGGGAGGAACTGATCTAAAACAACGGTTTTCAACCCTGGTTGTACATCAGCGTCACCTGGGAAACTTTCTAAAGCCTCCTGGTGCCTGGGTCCTACCTACAGAGCACCTAATTTAATTGGCCTTGGTGAAATCCAGGCGTTTGTGATTCTAAAAACCTCCCTCTGGCGATTCTAATGTATAACCAAGTTTGGCAAACTGTGGCTCTAGGCTTTTTGGGGGAAAGAATTTGTCTCAAAGTAACTCCTGAGTCACCCAGGCTGCAGCATCTCATCTGCATCTCTGGAAATTTGTTTGGGGCTTCTGCTCTCTTGATCATACCTCACCCCACTCTATTTTGGCTGTGTCTGTGCCTACTTAATAATGGTTTGGGGGTAATGCAGGAGGTTGCACTGCAGTGCAGTATAGAAGACGACATAAAACTGTGCATCCCACATCCCTGCCTTTCAACACTCCCCCGCTATCCCACCTGGAAATCCTCCACTGGGTGCCCTTCTCCAGGCTCACTGCCACCTAGTGTGATGGTCAGTTCTGCTCTTCCTCAGCTCCTCCCCTGAGCCCCTGTCTGAGGTACTCCTGGAAATGTACCTATTCTTACTTCATTATGCAGTGCAAATTATTTCTCCTCTCTTTACCTTACTCCGCTGAGGTCTGTCTTTTCACATTACAGGATTCATTAGGGAGATTGCCAAAAAATCTCCTCTGAAGAGAAAGAACGCCACTCCCTTGGGAGACAGAAGTGGCTGTGGAAGACGGTGTTTTGAATAATAATCTTAAATAATTCCTCTTTACCTTCATGCATTTCAAAATCTTTTCGATTCCATATCTGTCTCAGATTCTAGAAGCCACTGACATATTTATAAATTTACTTCTTGAAATAAAAAGCTTTGTAAGGCAAAAATATACCATAAGTAGAGTCAAAAGGCAAATGGAAAAATGGAGGAGGGGGAACACAACTCATTTCACAAAGAGCTAATCATCTCTCCAACGTATAAAGAGTTCTTGAAATAAAGAAGGAAAAACCGATAATTCAAGGTTGAAATTGGCAGAGAATATGAATGGGCAAAATTCACAGAAGGATCAAATGCCCCTTACACATAGGAAGATAGGAAAATATGCTCCACTTCAATCATAATTAGATAAATACAAAATAAAACTGCACTGAGAGACTTCTGGTTTCTGGTCTGGCATATAATGAGTTTGTGAGTTGTCACTCCATCCTAATAACAAGTAAAAAAGCTGAACAAACTGAAAACCAACAACTCCTCTTATATCTGTCAGAAAATCTGAGGTCACAGAGCAAACCACTGCCCCCAGAGTTGGAGAGATAGACAGGCAGATACAGAGAATCACAACTTACTGGAGCAGGAACCTCCACAGAAACTAGTACTGAGTGCGTCATGTCTGGATTTCAAGAAAAATTAGAAGACATACTAAAAGGCAAAAAACCCCGCACAGTTTGAAGAGACAGAGTGAGCATCAGACAAACCTCAGATATGGCAAGGATGTTGAAATTATCAAACTGGGAATTTAAAATAACTATAATTTTAAAGTAAGGCTAAAGAAAAAAGACAGGAAAAAAAAAAAAAAGAACAGAATACCCAAGAACTGTAAGACAACTACAAAAGGTATAATATACACATAATAGGAATACCAGGAGAAGAAAGAGAAAGAGAGAACAGAAGAAGTATTTGAAACAACAATGACTAAGAATTTCTCCCAAATTAGTGTTGGACATCAAGGCACAGATCTAGGAGACTCAAAGAACACCAAATAGGATAAATGCCACCCCCCAACACCAAAAAAAGCTACACAGAGGCATATCATTTTAAAATTGCAAAAAGTAAAAGATAAAGAAAAATTCTGAAAGAAGCCAGCAGGAAACAACAGCACATGGTGCTGGAATAACTGGATACCCACAGGCAAAAAAATGAATCTAGACACAGACCTTACATTCTTCACAAAAATTAACTTGAAATGGGTCATAGACCTAAATGTAAAACACAAAACTGTAATACATAACATAGGAGAAAATCTGGATGACCTTGGGTTTGACAAAGACATTTTAGATGCAACACCAAAGGCACAATCCATGAAAAATACTGTTGGTAAGCTGGACTACATTAAAATTTTAAATGTCTGCTCTGTGAAGGACTCCATGAAGAGAATGAGAATACAAGCTACAGACTGGGAGAAACTATTTACAAAATACATATCTGATACAGGACTGTTATCCAAAAGAACTCTTAAAACTTGACAGTAAGAAAAACCCAAAAATCTGAACAGACACCTCTGCAAAGAAGATACACACATGGCAAAGAGCATCTGAAGAGAGTCTCAACAACATATGTCATTAGGGAACTGCAAATTAAAAGAATGTGATAGGGCTTCCCTGGTGGCGCAGTGGTTGGGAGTCCGCCTGCCGATGCAGGGGACACGGGTTCGTGCCCCGGTCCGGGAAGATCCCACATGCCGCGGAGCGGCTGGGCCCGTGAGCCATGGCCGCTGAGCCTGCGTGTCCAGAGCCTGTGTTCCGCAACAGGAGAGGCCACAACAGTGAGAGGCCCGCATAGTGCAAAAAAACAAAACAAAACAGAATAATGTGATACCACTGAAAACCTATTAGAATGACAGGAGTACAAAACACTGACAACGCCCACTGCTGGTGAGGATGTGGGATAACAGGATCTCGTTCATCGCTGCTGCTGGGAATTTAAAATGGTGCAGCTATTTTGGAAGACAATTCGGCAGTTTCTTACAAAACCGCACACAATCCAGCAATCCCACTCCTTGGTATTTGCCCAAAAGCGTTGAAAACTTACGTCCACACAAAAACCTGCACAGGGATTTTTATAGCAACTTTATTCATAATTGCCAGAACTTGGAAGCAAACAAGATGTTCTTCAGTAGGTGAATGGATAAATAAGCTGTGGTACATCCAGACAATGGAATATTATTCAGTGCTAGAAAGAAATGAGCTATTGAGCCATAAAAAGCCATGGAGGAGACTTAAATGCATTTTACTAAGTGGAAGAAGCCAATCTGAAAAGGGTACTTTTAAAATATTAATTAATTAATTAATTTATTTATTTTTGGCTGCGTTGGGTCTTTGCTGCGCGCGGGCTTTCTCTAGTTGTGGCGAGCAGGGGCTACTCTTCGTTGTGGTGCAGGGGCTTCTCATTGCAGTGGCTTCTCTTGTGGAGCATGGGCTCTAGGCACGTGGGCTTTAGTAGTTGTGGCACGTGGGTTCAGTAGTTGTGGCTCGTAGGCTCTAGAGCGCAGGCTCAGTAGTTTTGGCTCACGGGCTTAGTTCTCCACGACATGTGGGATCTTCCCAAACCAGGGCTTGAACCCGTGTCCCCTGCACTGGCAGGTGGATTCTTAACCACTGCGCCACCAGGGAAGTCCCTGAAGACGGTACATATTATATCATTCCAACTACATGACATTTTGGAAGAGGCAAAACTATGGATATCAACAGTTGCCAGGGGTTGCGGGGGAGTAGGGAGGGATGAATAAGTGGAGCACATGCAATGTATTTAGGGCATGAAAATACTCTGTAACATGTCCCAAACAAGGCATGTAGAGGTCAACAGGTACATGAAAAGCTGCTCAACATTACTAATCATCAGGGAAATGCAAATCAAAACTACAATGAGATATCGCCTCACACCTGTTAGAATGGCCATCATCAAAAAGACAAGAAATAACAAATATTGGCGAGAATGTAGAAACAAGGGAACCCTTGTTCACTGTTGGTGAGAATGTAAATTAGTGCAGCCACTATGGAAAATGGTATGGAGGCTCCTCAAAAAAATTAAAACTAGAGCTACCATATGATCCAGAAATTCAAATTCTGGGTAATTATCTGAAGGAAATGTAAACACTAACTTGAAAAGATATCTAGACCCCCATGTTCACTGCAGCATTATGTACAATAGCCAAGATGTGGGGAAAATACTAAGTGTCCATCCACGGATGAACGAATAAAGAAAATGTGTTATATATACACACAGTGAAACATTATTCAGCTGTAGAAAAAGAAAATCCTGCCATCTGCAACACATGGATGGACCTTGAGGGCATTATGCTAAGTGAGATAAGTCAGACAGAGAAAAACAAATATCATATGATCTCATATGTGGAATCTAAAAAAAAAAAAATTGAACTTATAGATACAGAAAACAGATTGTTGGTTACCGGAGGCAGAGGGTGGGGAATGGGCAAAATGGGTGACGGTGGTTAAAAGGCGCAAACTTCCAGTTATAAAATAAATAAGTCCTGGTGCTGTAAGTGCAGCATGGTGACTATAGTTAATAATACTGTATTGTATATTTGAAAGTTGTTGAGAAAGTAGATCTTAAAAGTCCTCATCACAAGAAAAAAAAGTTGCAACTATACGTGGTGATGGATGTTAACTAGACTTATCGTGGTGATCATTTCACTATACATATATATATTGAGTCATTATGTTGTACACATGAAGCTAATATAATGCTATATGTAAATTATATCTCAATAAAAATATACATATAATAAAGCCCTAAGTATATTTTTTCATTGAAATAAATGGAAACTTCCTTCTTTTGCACTTTTTTCACTTTTTATTCTGTTTAAATATTTATAATAATTTCCATTTTAACCATTTTAAGATTTACAATTCAGTGGCATTAAGTAGTACATTCACGATGTTGTGCAACCATCACCACCATCTGTTTCCAGGACGTTTTCATCATCCCGAACTGAAACTCTGTACTGATTGAACAATAACTCCCCACATCCTCCTTTCCCCAGTCCCTGGTGACCTCTACTGTATTTGACTTTCTGTCTCTATGAATTTGCCTATTCTAGGTGCCCCATATCAGTGGAATCATGCAATATTTGTCCTGCTTTGTCTGGTTTATTTCACTTAGCCCCACGTTTTCAAGGTTCATCTATGTTGTAACATGTATCAGAATTTTATCCCTTTTTAGAGCTGAACAATATTCACTTGTATGCATGTAACCACATTTTTCTAATTCATTCATCTGTTGATGGACATCTGGGTTGCTTCTACCTTTTGGTTATTGTGAATGATGGTGCTGTGAACATTGGCCTAATAGTATCTGTTTGAGTCCCTGTCTTCAATTCTTTTGAGTATATACTTTGGAGTGGGGACTTTCTGGATCATATGAAAATTCTATGTTTAACTTTTTGAAGAACCACCAAACTATTTTTCACAGTGGCTGCAATATTTTACATTTCTACCAGCAATGCACAAAGCTTCCAATTTCTCCACATCTTCAACCAACACTTGTTAACTTCCATTTTTTCTTTGTTTTAAATAACAGCCATCCAAATGTGTATGAAGTTGTATCCTATTGTGTGTGGGCTTTTCAGTTTGGTCGAGGAATAACCGACAACTAAAATTGTAATATATTTAAAGTACAATGTGATTTGTGCGCTTCACTGTAGGTAAATTTTATGGACAGGTAGGAAGCTAGGTGTGAAGGCATAAATACCTGTATCTGCTATTAACCTTTATAAAAATAAGTCACGGGCTTCCCTGGTGGCGCGGTGGTTGGGAGCCCGCCTGCCGATGCAGGGGACGTGGGTTCGTGCCCCGGTCCGGGAAGATCCCACATGCCGGAGCGGCTGGGCCCGTGAGCCATGGCCGCCGAGCCTGTGCGTCCGGAGCCTGTGCTCCACAATACCAAAAAAAAAAAAAAAAAAAAAAAAAAACAAATAAGTCACGTGTGATTTTTTTAATATCTTAAGGATGACATACAGATATATGTACACCTATAGATGAATTATTTTTCGAACAAATCTTGAAAGTCTATAAAATGTCACTGGAAGGATCCGTTAAAATGTTTCACAGTTTATTGTGAACTGTAATATTTTTGCAGGCATATAAAAGGAGTTTTGTGTTCATGCAATTGTTAAGCTATTGGTTCAATTACAAGAAAGAAACAGCAGAGAAAAAAAGACTGTAAGCTCCTAAACTTTAGAGTATAAGTAGGCTCCTAACTTGGAAGAAGGAAAGACATAAGGGAAAAGAGAAAAAAGGATAATTAATTACGACGCAAAAAAAGAACATGGCTTGTGAATTACCTTGAAAGCAGTTTTAAAATACAATTATCTTAATTCATTCCCATCCTGAGAAAATGTACAGAATAAAGCCAACAGTTCTCCCTGGCCTGCTGACAACTTTATTAAGCCAAGTGACTTCTGAAGTCTCCATTCAAAGAAAACAGAATACCTTTATGGGAGGCCAGGGTGGTGCAAAATTTGCAAAAGAAGGCAGGGGACGTTAATTAGATGCTGGATTATATTGCAGACAACGTCAAGGCTGATTAGCTGTGTGGACCAAGGGCACAACAGGAATCTCTAACCACTGGAAAATCTGCCATTTTCAGTGTTGACTGTTTGCTTTTCAGCATTGCAGCCAGGCAAGGCTGCTCCGTGAAGATGCCAGGGAGAGGCTTTACCTCCGTCCATCATGGTGGAATAATTCACTATGCCTTCATATTCTCTGTCATGGACCCCAAAGAAAATAAAGAAGAGTGCAAAATATGGGTGAAAAAAACAAAATTGGCAAAGAAGTTAAAGTTTTTTTAGTATTTTAGAATATTTAGTATTTTTAGTAAATGTGGGAGATAATGCAACATTTTGCCTTTTGGAATCAGGCCAAGGTTTGAATGTTGGCTCTGCTGTGTGACATGGGGTAAGTTACTTAACCACTCTGATCCTCAGGTTCCCCATATTCTTATATCCTTATGGTTAACATAGGACACCTGTGAGGATTAAATGACATAGCACATGAAAATCACCTAATATAGCTCCATAATACCTTATCTGCATTCCCCAAATCCAAAAATCTCCTATAACCAAAGGTTTTTCCTAGCTCATTTGGAGGCAAAACCTGACATGACATGACATGAGGCCATTTAGTCTTCATCCCACTTAATGTGAATATTCATGTTCCTCTTTAGAAGTAGTAATGTTTTGATTATGGGGAGTTGCCCTAGACCCTTCTGGAGTATTACTTAATATGCGGTATATACACTGGATTAAATTTATGAATTCAAAACATTCTGAATTCCAAAGCACATCTGACCCTAAGAATTTCAGATAAAGGATTGTGAACCTCTATGACATCCTCATTTTATTAGCACTTTATAAATTCACTGTTCCCACTTCATGGCACATCAAAACCTCCCATGTATGGATTCAACTTATGTTAAAAGAATTTATGTGAGTTGATTGTGGTTGCTTTTGAGTCGATTATGTAATATAAGTGAGGTTGGGGTCATCTTCCCAAAGAAAAGCACAGTTTCTGAGCAAAGACTTCTACTACCTCCAGACAGCTCTTGAGTCTCCAGGATACAAAGTTTAAGGAGGAAAAATTATGGTCACTCCTGTTCAGAAGACACCATTGAACAAATGAGGGGAGTCAAGGAAGAGGAGACCAGAAAATGACCATACCTTTGGTTCAAGCCAGGGAAGCCGAGAAGACAGACCGGCGACTTGCACTCTGCCTCTCAGCTGAGGAGCAAACAGCTCAACTAAGGAATCACCTGATGAGCTAGTGCGTGCGTTAAAGAGCACAGCTTCTGAGCAAGTTTTAATATTAAATGGCTGATCTACAAAGCAGCAGATGGCAAGAAAATGGAAATTTTGAAAGATCTGACTTGTAAAAACTGGTTTTTGAAAGTTGTATAAATTAAATATAAAGTGAGAGTACAGTTACAGGAAATAAGTAGCTTTCCATTCATTTCAGGCTGCTTTATTCTTTGGCATAAATTGTTCTGAAGATGTTATAGACTTATACTCATTTTTAACTGTATATAAAGCTGAATTAATAATAAAAACCTTAATTTGGTTAACAGTTTAGGTAACCAGTCTTTAAAATGTCTCTCAGATGCCGCTTGAGAGGACGCCGAAGCATCCTGGCAAAACCTATCAGAGAAGTATGGGCGCCATCCTCTGGTGAAACTGAAAACTGCAACTGTGCATGTACCACTTTCAGCTGTTACAAAATCCTTAAACTGAAAGAGGTTACTGATCAACAAGCCAGTGTTATTTCCTCCAGTGCTGACCTCCTTCCAAAACGTCTATAATCAGCTCTGTAAATTCACACCAGTAGACTGAGATATTGTCATGTTTACGTTAAAAGAAAACATACATGAAAAAAGTTTTATGAGGAACTATTTTATAAGAATCAAAATACAGACACACGTGTATATACTTCCAGGTTCCCAACATTCAAATACTTTTAATCCTTTTCCCCCGCCTCAGAAAACTTTAAAAAATATTTACATGTATTAAGTAAATAATAAATATTATTATAAATATTTTGAGTAATCATTGTTAGCCTTCAAGTGTTGCCTTTGGGTTAGATGTGAGAATTAGGGAGATTTGGAAAACTGTGGCAATCATGGAAATAAACAAAGGCTGCCCAAATGTGAAACAGGCAAAGGCAATTTACTCAGGGATTGCTACAGCAAGGGAGTCAGCCACCATCTCTCACTTGTGTTGGCTGAGACTCAAAGGCAGGCTGAGGAGTGGGAGAGCTTTGGAAAAAGGGGAAGCCTTCCAGTGTGCCCTGATTGGAGGCGGCTGGCATAGGGAAGCTATGGCAGGCTACCTAGAAGCACAGCCTCTTACGATTGGTTAGAAGTGCGTATTTCACTTTCTCAGGTTGGTCCTAAATTAGAAGTGGGGACAAAAATTAGGGAAGCTGTCAGTTATTAATCAAGTCCTGGCCATCTGGGGTCAATTGTTACAGGGCTTACTGTTTGGTTTCCTGGAGCAATTACTAGAGATACGGCCTGACTTTCTACAAGTCTGACCCATAGACAGCAAACTGGCTTCCTGGGCTGCTTATTGTAGATAATGAGCTGGTTTTCTCCGCTGGCTGCTGCAGGTTGTGGGTCAGAGTTCTATTCTTATGTGTAGTCTGATCATTGTCTGTTTTGTATATTCAGGCTCTCACACCAAAGGCAACAGCCAGGAAGGGGGACCTTGAGAAGCAGGGGCCCTGTCATGAGTGAAGAGCAATGCCCAGTCCTGGGTTTACATCCCTGCACTAGGTTCCCCTTGAGCAGACAAGACTGGAGTCTGTTAAAGGCCTGCTCTTGATCCTTCTTTGAGACAGTGAAGAAGGATGTGATGAACTAAGGAAGAAACAACAAATAGAATGTAGAATGAAACATTCCCCCCCAGCAGTGTTACTCTCACCTAGAGCAATGGTAACAACCCTCTACACCACCAGCCCTGTTAAAATTCTAGCTTCTCCTCTGGGGAGCTTAACCAAGGAGGCTCAAGCCCCCTTCCCTCTCAGAGCAGGGAGACTCAGGGTCCTTGTGTAGGAAGGAATTCATCAGACCAAACATGCTCCTACTGGCCGCCCCTCCTCTCCATGCTGCTTTGAGTCCTAGGGAAGCAGGAAGCGGCATCCCTTGGAGAAACTGGTCATTGTCGTGAGTTTCTGGGTCTCAGTGGCTCCCTATGTGCTGCTGCCAGCAGCCTCTGCCCAGGACGGGGGCGTGGACGCCCCAGAGGCCTGGGCTGGGAGCTGCCGCCAAGGCAGTGGCCGGAGACCCAGGCTTCCTGGATACAGTCCTACTCCACCCACTTCCCTCAGGCCTCCAGAGGCCCCTTCTGGGGCCCTGGGTGCCAAACAAAAGTAGCCGACTCCCCTGCAACAGTGGTTTTCTTGGAAACAGGGGAGTTCTTTAAGTCCACGTTCTCAGCCAAAAAGGCTGTGAAGAGGCTTTTAGAATCCCCTAGAGCAGCTCCTCGTCTACGTAAAGTACACAATTTTATTCCGATATTCAGTCATGCTCGGTGTTTGCTGCTGCAGAAGAATCAGGATGAAGGAGACTATTTGTGTTCTCGGAGCTTTTTCCTGGCTCCCAGCCCCATCCCATGCCGAGAGGAAACCAGGCCCTGGGTTTAGAAGCTGCTCAGAGGCCCCCTCTTCTGGCCTCTTTAGGAGATTGTGCATGAGCCCCTGGGTGGAGAGTGGGTGTGGGGAGCTTTGAGGAGGGGAGAAACGAGACAGGACACCGGGGGGAGGGTCCCAAGACTGAGGGGCCGAGTGAGGGTACAGTGCAGTCGTGGTGTGCCCAGGAGCCCCGCGCTGCCTGGAACCTGGGTGAGGTCAGAGATTGCTCCCCAGTGCTAGAACCGCCTGCCCTGGCTTACAGAGGTGCTCATTTGATTGAGAGTTCCAGGGCTCAAACCACATTTTGGAAATCAGTTTTCTTTTATAATATATATATTGCTTCCTTTGAGAAATAAAAATGGAAAATATTTTGTTAACTTTTAGAAAAAATAACATTTTTAAAATGAAAAACATATACCTATATTTTTAATAGATAATACATTCATGGAGTTGAAAAATAAAAATAACATACAAAGGTATATAACCTTGCTCACATCCCCAAATAAACAAAAGTAATAATTTCTATTCATTTTTTCCAATCCTTTTTTTCCAGTACAAGCAAATATGAATCCATTGTCTTTTCTCCCTCCCTGCTCTGTAGCTTGCTCTTATGTTTAACAATAAATGTCGAAAATCTTTCCACATCAGTCCATAGAGGACTTCCACATCTTCTTTTACAGCTGCATGATATTCCGTTGTATGGATGTACCCTAACTTACTTAACTACCTCTTATTGATGAACATGTGTTGTTTTCAATTGTCATTTCAAAATTGCATTGTATATAGTTTGTTTTGCAATTGTACAAACTCATCTGTGCAATTCCCAGAAGTGGAATTTCTGAGCCATAGAGTACACATTTATAATTTCGATAGATTTTTTGGCAGGGAGAAGGAAGGATTTATTACTTGCAGCAAGTAAGGAGAACACCGGGAACATTTCCCAAAGCAGCGTCTCCTAATTTTGATAGATGTTGCCGGCTTGCGCCATAGGGGTTGTATTAATTTGTATTGTTATCAGCAGTACAACTATATGTAGAGTGGGGGACAAAGTGCAGTGAAGACCTGCATGCTATATATAGAAAAGTATATGTAAAACTTATCAGTTAAGGTAACAAGCTGCTAAATAAGGTGTGTACATTCTATTCTACTGCCATGATAACTATACCTTCATAAGGACCTGGACTTCCAGGCTGAATTTAGAAATCATGGGTTCCTCAGTGTTCCTTATCAGAAGATGGTGAGCAGCCTCCAGCCTGCAGCTGCTCCTTTCTCTCTCGATCCCTATCTCAGTCCTACACTCAGGGGGCCTTGCACACACACACATGCAGACACCCACACCTCTAAACTCTATTCGTGTCACCCTATGAACAGCCACCCCTCAGGGTCAAGGAAGCACAGGCCTCATGGTCAATCCTTGAGAGGATGACCCAGGAGAAAGTCTCGCACAGCCCCCAGAAGCAGACCCTGGCCTTTTGGGTGGGGATTTTGAGGACCTGGAGGCCAGGAGCATGGTCTAGAAGGGGAGGTGCAGGCTGTGGGTGGGCATGTCCCCTTGGCCTCACAGAGGAGGTGCATGGTTGGAGGTGGACCAGGGCAAGAAGGGACAGGTGTCTAGAGCTTGGAGCCCAAGAAGGAGCCTATTGTCTGGAAAGCCGCTTTCATGAGTCTTTGTAATCTCAGGAAGCAAAGTAATCTCGGAAGCAAATCTACTATGCTCTTTTCCCACTTCCTAACAGCCTCCTTCCTGCAGATTCTGGAGCGGGATTTTGAATACTCCCTTGGCTAAGAGAGGTATTTGTCTTCTCCAAAGGCCTGTCCAAGGACAAAATAGAACTATTACAGGCAACTCTTCAGGCAGTGTCCTGAATTCAGATTCTTAATGCTCTTAGCAATAGTCACAAGCCCTTCTTTATATAAATCCAAAGCAGAAGAGAAGCTAATGTCCCAGTTTCAATTAGTCTGTCCCCACCGGTAAACCAATTGTCTGAATTTTTATTCCAGGGATATGATCGTTGTATGTGCCTGTACTGGCCATCAGGAATAAGTTTGGGATCTCATTATGCCTTAAGATAAATATGGGTTATAAACCATAGATCTAAGAAGAAGGAAGGAAGGAAGGCAAGAAGAAAGGGGGGGTGGGCAGGAGGGAGGAGGGACGGAGGGAGGAAGTCCTCTCTGGGAGTCCTTTGTTATTTACCTTTTATAAATTAATTCGCAATAGCCAGTTATTCTTTGCCAAGGTCAGCAATAACAGTATCTTCCGACCCTGTTACGTTATGCATTTGAAAACATGTCAAGAGCCACCACATGGAGATAACTTTCCTGTTTTGCTGTCAAACCTCTCATTTAACTTTTCAGCTCTTTTTGCTGCTGCTCTAAGATAAACAGTAGAATTCAAGAGTTAGCTTTATGACGAGGCCTTAGATTTTTCCTAAAATACTTTCAGCCAGTAAGCTCAAAACATTCCTTTTCTTAAAAACAGAATTTCTTGTATGCAATCTTATCGTGAAAGCAGAAAAAGTATTAAAATTAAAATTCAGAAGGAGCCTTTATCTAGCACAATCAAATAATTGAAAAAGTCAATTAAAGTGGGAAAGCATTATGAAAGATTACACACACATCTCAAATATTCATTTTCATTCATCAAACGTATTGTAAGGACAAGGCCTTTCGTTTTAACTGAAGTGCAGAATGAGCTATACAGCTTCTTCTTTACATAAACAACCAATGTGCAACGTTCAGGTCCCTAAAAAGAACCGGAATTTAAAGACATTGTGAAGTAATCTCAGAGCAATATCCTTCTAGGTTTCTATTATTTTCCTCTTTTCTGCTTAATATGACAGCACTTTCCTTATAGAACCTCTCCTATTTCTCATAGGAAAAAAAAATTCCCTTTTCCCACTTTCAGTTTATGTAATATTTAACTATGTCATTTACAATAACATTTACAACTGGTGTGATCAGATTTGGGAACAAACAACATTGGCTCTTCTGCCATTTGCTTGTGGAAGCAGAAATGCACACACATATTGGAGAGCAGCCTACTGGCATCTGGATGGTTATTAGTCAATAGATTTTACCAGGGGAATGAGTAACTCAATATAGTGAGACGGTGAAGTGAGACTTACGGTCTGTTTCTGATGCATGCACACACACACACACACACACACACACACACACACACACACACACACACACAAACTCTCTGGTTTCTCAGGAGTGCGGTGCTAAGGAAGATCCTTTAGTTTTCCTGAGAAGGGGAAGTTTACGGGGATGCAAATGAAAGAAGCCAAGAGAACGAGAGGGTTTTGCTCTGTAACAAATTAACCCAAACTAAGCAGCTTGAAACCTCACCCGTTTATTACCTCACTGCGGATTTATCTCACTTGATCTACTCACAAAGGATCGAGTCCAGGCTGGCTTAGCTGGCTTAGGGTCTCACCAGCTGCATTGAGAGCCGGTCAGCTTCCGTTCCTTCCTGGTACTTGGGGGCCTTTTTCGAGCTCAAGTGGGTGTCGGGAGAATTGAGTTCCTTGTGGTGATGGGATGGAGGCCCTTAGCTCCTCGAGGACTCTGTCATTTTCTGCCATGTGGCTCTCTCCATAACCAGTTCACATAATAGCAGCTGGCTTCTTTGAGGCCAGTAGGCGAGTCTCCTTCCAATCTGCTAAAACAGTCTTAGATAATGAAATGAAATCACGGGAATACATCTCATCACATCAGCCATATTTTATTGCTTAGAAACAAGCAATGTTCCTCCCACATTCACCCAAGGAGAAGATTATAAAATTCAATGTCATTCAGTGAGGGGTCGCCTTAGGGTATGTCTGCCAGAGGAGGGGAGAGTGGTGAGAACAGCAGAGCCTGGGGACTGTGGGAACTGGAAGACTGAGCTGGGAGAGGGACAAACAGAATTTAGGCAGCTACTTACGTGTCTGGGACTTTGGGGAGACAGAGAAACTTACAGGGCACATTTTAGCAGTTGGGCATGTTAATCCCCTCCACTCTGTCTCTGGGACTATTCGGTGAAAATCTGTGTTGTTCTTCCAAGATTCTGGAATCAAGTTTGGGTTGTTGGGTTTTTTGTTTGTTTCTGTTTAGTTTGTTAAAAGCTTAATTCTCAAACTGATAAAAGAAAGAAACCTACTTCTGAAAAAACCCAAATTTTCATACAATTAGAAAACATAAAGCTTTACTTAACTACTTAATGAGGGGATCAGCAGAAAGACAAAAGAGCTGGCAAGAAAAGCATTTGAGAAATAAGGCTATAATAGTGAGAAAATGAATGCAAAAATGAGAATGTCAGATTAGATATAAAGCTGATCAACTTCCTTTAGAGCAATAATAACATAACATTTGGGGTTATCTTCAGTCAGGTCAAACACACACACACACACACCATATCAGCTTTTATAAGTTAACCTCTAACTTTATGGGGAAATTAAATGGATGGACCCTCATCAGCTGTGGCTAGTTGGTCAAAGCAGTTATATCCCCCCAAGAAGATCTTACCAGAAAACAGCATGATATTTAAAAATCAAAATGGTCCAGTTATATTTGGTTAAATATTTTGCTACTTATGATACAGATATAAAGAACACTTAGTAATACTTTGAAACTGAGGAATGCATGTGGTGTAGCATTATTACCAGTTTAGAGATAACGAAACTAAGGTTCAAATAAGTTAGCGTAACTGGCAAAAATCAGATAGTCCAACTCTGGTCTGTCTTTCCACTATAACAGAGAAATCTAATCAGGTAAATACTAGTTGTCTAATATAGGAAAAGATCTACTTTTTGTCCTTAGAATTTCAATTAATTAGAAATTCAGTGAGTTACTACAAGAACATAAGACTTTTCAGGTAGTAATCACATAATGTTTCAAAAGTCAGTTTTCTTGCCAAATGTGAAGGCTTTTCACAGCTTTATCTTTACATAAGAAAGCTGATGACAGATTTCTTGTAGGTTTTGAACTGGCGTGTGTATTACTTGTCAACAATAGTAATGTATCAGATATCAACAATCATAATGGCATAAGAAAGGAAACTCTACAGTGTGTAAGGAGAATGGCCCAAGTACCTTCTTCCTTAAAAGGGAGAAAATGTTTTTCCTTATGTATCTGTCAAATTCAACCAAAAGTCATGTTTGAAAGACCGTCTGAAATTATCTGAAACTTGTAAATAGGCAGAAAAGATTACAAGGTGTTCTTAGACTGTGGTGCTGCGCTTGACCTCCTATTCATTGAGCTATTTCACAAATCTTTGGGGACAGAGGTTAATTTGTAGAATTTTGTTCAGTGGAGATGTAAATAATTTATGTTCACTAGAATAGATAATCTCAAAGGCAATAGTCTGTTGCCCTGTTGGACATTGACCAGTTTTACATCTAACCCAGCAAAATCTTACCAAACACTGCCTCAAAATATCTTACTTCTTCAGTGCTCTTTACACTGGTTTTAGTGTCTTACCAGTTCCTCATTGATTAGTGAGTTACAGAACACCTTTGACATATGTTCATTTTATATTTATGTGAGTCATGATTTTTTCCTTCTTGAAAACCATACTTTATCCGTCATCATGTCTCCGTTGTAAAATAGGAGAAACTTGATGGAATGACCACTGGTTTGGGAACTAAAACACCTAGATTCTATCACTCACTTGCTGCATGACCTTCAGCAAATCACATAAGCTCCTTGAGGCTCAGCTTCCTCATCTGTTAAATGGGAGTAATAGTAGTGCCTTGTCTGCAGGGAATAATAATAGTTGTGAGAGTCAAACAAGGGCATGGAACAGGCTCAGTGAGTGAATATCTTTGTCCCCAAGCTGTTTACTGACAGCATGTAAGCTTTTGTAACAAAGGCTGCTGGTTTCCGTGAAGGGGAGCTGGTAATAGGATTCCTCAGAGGTTTTTGTTTTCGTTTTTGTTTTTGAAAAAGACACGTTTATTTGGCATCATGATCAGACTATTATATTTAGCAATCAACAGCATGGGTGCAAAACAAAAAATCTACATTAAAACCCTTTGTTGAAATGCTTTACACTTTCCACGGAACAAAAACTAAAATAACCTATTATACAATTAGTCACAAATACAGTCCTTGAGATTTTTTGCCCATACACATGGGTATTGTCTAAAACATGTCTTCTTTGTAGCACCACCACTGTGCTTGGCTGAGTTCACAAATCTGTTGTAGCCTGTAGCTTCCCCGTCACTTCTCTGGCTCTCCTTTCCTGCTAAGCTTTGTTTCCTGGCAGTAATTACAACCTTCTGCCACTGCCATAGCTCCTGCTGCTGCTGGAACCGCTATAGCCACCTTGGTTTTGGGGTTTGGCAAAGTGTTGGCCTCCACCACCATAGAGGCAAGAACTTCTGTCTCCAAAGTTTCCTCCTTTCACGGGTCCAAAATTTGCAGATTGATTGTTGTAACTGCCAAAAGCATTGTAGCTTCCACCACCTCCTAAAGTGCTTCCATCATTACCGAATCCATTATAGCCATCCCACTGCCACCATAGCCACCGCCACCACGACTGCCACCAAAGGCATCTCGACCACTGACGTTCCCTCCACGACCAAAGCTGCCATTCCCACCAAAACCACCGCCACGACCACCATCAAAATTTCCAGAACCACTTCGACCCCTTTGGCTGGATGAAGCACCAGCCATCTCTTGCTTAGATAGGGCTTTCCTTACTTCACAGTTGTGGCCATTCACAGTGTGGCGTTTCTGAATGACAATCTTGTCTACGGAGTCATGGTCATCAAAGGTTACGAAAGCAAAGCCTCTCTTTTTGCCACTGCCTCGGTCAGTCATGATTTCAATCACTTCAATTTTTCCCATACTGTTCAAAATAATCTCTTCGGCGATGTTCTTCAGGGTCTTCTTTAATGCCACCAACAAAAATCTTTTTCACAGTTAAGTGGGCACCAGGTCTTTGAGAATCTTCTCTTGAGACGGCCCTCTTTGGTTCCCCAACTCTTCCATCCACCTCGCATGGCCTTGCCTTCATGGCTGCACCCACCTCCTCCACAGTGGCATACGTGACAAACCCGAAGCCTCTGGAGCGCCTGGTGTTTGGATCCCTCGTTACCACACAATCTGTGAGCACTCCCTGCTGCTCAGAGCGGCTCCTCATGGGCTTCCCTGGTGGCGCAGTGGTTGAGAGTCCGCCTGCTGATGCAGGGGACACGGGTTTGTGCCCCAGTCCGGGAAGATCCCACATGCCGCGGAGTGGCTGGACCCATGAGCCATGGCCGCTGAGCCTGCGCGTCCAGAGCCTGTGCTCCGCAGCGGGAGAGGCCACAACAGTGAGAGGCCCGCGTACCACAAAAAAAAAAAAAAAAAAGTAGCAAAAACAGTGTTTGGAAGGTTGGCTGCAGGGCAGAATAAGGAGTTAGAAAGTGATCAAAGGTGATTCACAGTGTTAAATGGAAAATATACCCTGGAGCTTACCTTCACGTGGTCCAAGGTGTTTCCTGAGCAAATGGCATCACTTAGAGAAGTGATGCAGGGCCAGAGAGTGGGGAGAGAGGGTTTACAGTGTGCATTTCAATGACAATGGGAAATAGTCACTCTGACCAATGCTCTTCTTTGGGCTGATAACTAAAAATCCACCCTACAAATGCCAACTGTATAGCTGTAAGTATGGTACTTTACTAAAGTTCCAAATGTCACGAGAAATAAAGGTCTTTATGGTGTTATGAAATGCTTATACCTGAATGTGAATGAAGTCACTGACAGCTATTTCGTGGAGTGCAGGAGAGAGATTATCAGGACGCTGGGCACCAGTGGGGAAAAGTAAAAAATGCAGAGGCTGAGGGCAGAAATAGATCAAGGGGCAAGCCAGACTGGCAGCTACCCATGGTGCCACCCCATAATGGGCACCAAGACATCACTGGAATAGGAGGAAATGTTGTGCCAGTTAGCTCAGATTTCCACATGGAGTTTCTTGCTTTATTGGGAAGCTAATGGGTCCTGCTCTCACCAATTCCCCAAAATACAATTGGGCATTTGAAAAGCCATCCTCCCATAGGCCAACTGCTTGGTGCTGTTTCGGCCTCTCCATCAGTGATGGAACGTGGATAGGCTGACAGTCCTACAATGAGGACAAAGTCAACCTAAGCTCTGGCACCTCGTGAGTTTTGACCTGGTACAGTCAACAAAGAATGAGGGTTCTGCTTTACTGTATGTGTCTTAACCCTCTAAGAGGCCTCCCAAAACATTGTCCGGTTCAGGAAAAAATAAAACGGAAGGAATACAACATCTACCAAAAAAATGAAAAACGTTTGCCATTGTGAAAGTCATAAAAAGGCTTTAAACATATTTTAATAAAACTTTACAACTACATTCATTCGTTCTCCCTTATCATTAGTGAATATGAATAATGCTATGGAAGAATTGTGAAATAAAAGACATTTCTGGGACTTCCCTGGGGGTCCAGTGGTTAAGACTCCATGCTTCTACTGCAGGGAGCACAGGTTCAATCCCTGATTGGGGTACTAAGATCCCACATGCCACATGGCGTGGGGAAAAGAAAGACATTTCCTTTTTTTTTTTTTAAATTTCTATTTATTTATTTTTGTCTGCGTTGGGTCTCCATTGCTGCACGTGGGCTTTCTCTAGCTGCAGAGAGCAGTGGCTACTCTTTGTTGCGGTGTGCAGGCTTTTCATCCTGGTGGCTTCTTTTGTTGCGGAGCACGGGCTCTAGGCGCACAGGCTTCAGTAGTTCGGCACACGGGCTTAGTTGCTCCACGGCATGTGGGATCTTCCCGGACCAGGGCTCAAACCTGTGTCCTCTGAATTGGCAGGCAGATTCTTAATCACTGCACCACCAGGGAAGCCCCAAAAAAGACATTTCTAAGAAAGTTAAAATATAATGCTACATTTATTCTAAATAACAAGCCCTTAATTCGAAAGAGATATACAATTTTTTAAAGAGAAAATTCATTTCTTCCCTTCAACCACCAACTAAATAAATGTTGAACAAACATGGGAAGTCCGTTGGTTTGGGGGAGTTCCATATTGCTACCCTACTTTGGGCACCACATGTCTATAACCAGCCCTGGCTCACCATATCTACCCCCCCGCCCCAATATAGGTATATATTTTCTTTTGGTTTCGCATGAATGCATTTGATTCCTTTATTCAACAAGCATATATTGTATGTCGACTGCATGTCAAGTACTGTCCTAGGTACTCTAGAATATTATCACATTTTATCTTTATAGCAAACCTTTCAGGTTGTTTACAAATGAGAAAATTCATTTCAGAAGCTAACTTCCCAGACTCCCAGACACAATATTAATTTAGTGAGTTGATTTTTTTTCCTGAACACATTCCAAAAAGGATTTAAGGCTTTTCCATTAAGAATAAAATCCTATATCTAATGTATGGAGTTTCTGAGTAATGATGGTGCATTGGACAGATGTGTTTACCTTGGCTCTCTCGTGGAGGCCAACAAAAAGCCAGCAATGGAGTTCTGTTAAAGAGACTCATAATTTACACAAAGTCAGTGGGAGAGGAAACAGCAGCAACAGCATGTGGAAAGTGGTAAAAAGCATCTGGCTTGGTCAACTCAAGAGAGCCAAGAGCCAAACCAGAGGAGGGGAAGCCCAGAAACCACCAGCACTGCCTTGCAGAATTTCACAAAATCTCAGAAACAAGCAGCACCAGGTACCCTCTGAAATCGAGGGTAAAATCGGAGTCAAAAACAGGACGGTGGCTTGAAAAATCTGTTAAGAAACAGTAGTTCCCTTCCCCAACCTCAGCAAAATGGTGTACGTTTATTTTGAGAAAATGGTGTACGTTTATTTTGAGAAAATGGTGAGCCGGAGAGACTCTGCCCCAGAACACCAGGCAGAGTGAGGTTTGAGGTACCACACTGGTAACAGGAGGCTTTGGGAAGGCTGTCCGTTGAATCTGGAACTGCTCCCAGGCTCCTCCCTCACTGGCAGCCGGGTCCTCCACCAAGGACTGGGACATTCTTCTCTGGTCATAGAAAATAATCCCACATATACTGACACTGTAGACCCCATGATACTTAAGTGGAGTCTGCCACATACAGAGTTTGCAGTCAGCATTTAGTCCCTCATTCGTAAACATGGACAGAGAGCCACGGACTGAAATCGAACACTTGGGGAAAGCTTCTAACGTGAAAAAAGAAAGCCCCAAACTAATAAACAGAAGAAAGAAACTTAGAGGAAACAGAAAATATGGGGGGAGGGGCAGGGGGAGACTTAAAAGAAAATAATTTCACTAAGATCTTCAAAGGAAGAGAAGATATTTCCACAGGTCCCAAGAACAGAATGTTAAAAAAAAAAAAAAATTCAGGAAACAGGAGAGCTGCAATATACAGTTGAGGAGTGTCATAAACAGACTTCCAAAAATGTCCCCACAAGATCCCCACCCTATCTTGGTACTACTGTGAAGGGACTTACATGTGCAATTAAGGTTACTGATCAGCCAATCTTAAAGAAGGGAAATGATCCTGGATTACCAAGTAAGTCCCAAAGGAATCACACGAGCCCTTAACTACAGAAGATGAATCCCAATGATTGAGATTTGAGATGTGAAAGGGCTGTGCAGTGTAGGGGCCTAGGGGCCTCAAGTAAGGACGCTACCTGAGAAAGGCCTCTAGGTGCTCATGGGAAGCATGAGAAGGAATGTGGACAGACTCTAGGAGCAAAGATCAGCCCCTGGCTGACAGCCGGTAAGGAAAAGGGGCCTGACTCCAGTCCTACAACCACAAGGAATGGAATTCTGCCACCAACCTGAATGAGCTTGGAAGCAGATTCTTCCCAAACCTTCAGCTAAGAGCTCAACCAGCCAACAACTTGATTTCCACCTTGTGAGACACTAAGCAAAGACCCAAATGAGCCATGCTGTGCCCAGACTTCTGACTCCTAGAAACTAAGATCATAAATGGGTGTTGTTTCAAACCTCTAAGTTTATAGTAATTTATTATGGCATCAATAGGAAGCTAATACACTGAGACCCTACAAGAAACAGAAATTAATAATAGAGAGAAGGAAAACCAGAGTCATGAGATTCTATGAGAAGACTGACCCAGAAGGTCCAAAACCTAAATAAAATCATTAAAAAGGGGGCTTAAAAAAAAAAAAAAAAAAAAAAAATAGGGAACTCAGAGGATGCAAGAGAGGAGATTATTGAAGAAACAGAGAAAAATGCCCTTCAGTGGAGGGGTGGGGGGGAGGGATAGATTTGGAGTCCGGGATTGACATGTACACCCTGCTATATTTAAAATAGGTAACCAACAAGGACCTACTGTATAGCACAGGGAACTCTGATCAATGCTCTGTAATAACATAAATGGGAAAAGAATTTGAAAAAGAATAGATGCATGTATATGTAGAACTGAATCACTTTTCTGTACACCTGAAACTAACACAACATTGTTAATCAACCATACTCCAGTGTAAAATAAAAATAAAAAGACAAGAAAAGAAAAATGACCTTCATTTGAAGGACGTGAGTTCTCACATTACAAAAGCCCAACACAGTGGATGGAAAAAGACCCCAGAAATGCCCATTATTTTCCTGAAATTTCAGAACACTCAGAACAGGAAGAAAACCCAACAAAGCTTCCAGAGAGAAAAAACAAGTCACATCAAAGGATCAAAATCAGAATGGCTTTGGACTTCACAGCTGAAATGCTGGAACCTAGAAACCAATGGACCAAAGTCCTCACAATCTAAGGAAAAACTATTTCTAGACTAGAATTCTAGAACTGGCCAAATTATCAGTGATGTATGATGGTAGACTAATGACATTAGACCAGTTAGCTCTCATGAATGTACCTCCCAGCATCATTCTCAGATGCTTCAACAAAACCAGGACTTTAACCGTGGGAGAGGAAGAGACAGGATTCAGGAGCCATGGGGCCAGGGACGGGGGAGGCAGGAAGTGCTGGTCTTATAATAAACTTTGTAGAAATATCAGACCCTTAAGGTTTGATTAAAATAAAAATGGAAAAATAGGCATATTGTAAAAACAGAAGAATAAATAAATGAGGAAACGGATTGAAGCAAACAACCTGGGGTAAACTTAATATCTCAAACGCAAACTGTCTGGCCTCAATTAATTCCAAGAACTAGACCACAAATTTGGCTTCATTCTTCCAAGGTGCTGAGATACACAGTCAGTTACAAGATTTATAGTGTCCATAGGACAAACACGCCACAGCTGTTCAACAGAAACGCAGTTTTTCCTAATACCTGAGACAAATTTTTCCCGTAGGTCCTCATAAAAAGGACACTGTATAATGTTGTAGTCGGTGTACCTGAAACTATCCCAAAGATGTATACAACAGTAAATTTTCCCATTGCTCTTTCTTATCATGTCCATCAAAATAGGCGGATGGCAAAAAACTGGAAACACAGTTTAGAGTAAGTGCCTGAGCTGAAAGCGCATGTTCCAAGGGTAACATTAAAAATGCTTGTCTTTCAATCAGTCCTCGATGAGCATTGCTTCTTACAACCTGGGATTTTATTTTTTCTTGCATCTCCATATTTACCCCAGGTTGGGATTTAGAAACATGAGGCAGATCAGACAAACTCAGGTAGGCAAAGGGTCTGAGATTTTTATCTTACTTGCAGGCTAACCATTTAGCCGGCCACAGTTTCATGTGTGCTGACAGAAGACAATCCTGGGTTAGGGACAAAGGACTGTATTACAGCAACAACAGTAATCAGAGTATCAGCATTTGTGCTGGTTCGCCAAACCTCAATTCCCATAGGACAATGCAACGAAGGCCAGATGACACCTGCACATACTCTGTGTTTAGGAAAACTGCGTCTTTTATAATGAGCAGTATGTCTGCCTTTTGCTCTCAAGAAAGACACTATCTCTAGCTTCCAAGGTTGTAAGTAAACCTGTTCTTTGCTCCAGAGGCTGAGACTTCATCTTCCAAAACCTTTCTACAACATCCGTGAAAAGATAGTCTAGAACAAATTTGCAAGATAAGTGCAAGTTGTGCAGAAACACAACAGAACCATGGAAAACTGCCTGCCAAGAGTGAGTGGGTAGGAGGAATGACAGAAGGCAGATTTCAAGAGGAAGTCTCAAGAGAAGGCTGTGGAGTCCCAAGAAAAAATGTATCCCAAGCCTCAACAAGATACGAAGTTCAGATCGTAACAATAGTTGCCACTGGTACAAACAAATGGAGCACCTTTCTGCTCCCAGGTGGCCCTACACCCTAGGGCCTGGCTCTCTTCCTCCAGCTGGCAACTGGAGGAAGGATGGAACAGAGAAGTGCAAAGGGCACGGGCCAAGTGTCTCCAAAGGAAGTTTCCCAAAAGCTGCTACAAACTTTGTGCTACAAACTTTGTGCTTATATCCCATTGGCCAGAACTCAGTCCCACGGTCACTATGACCTGCAGGGGAGGCTGTGAAATGTAGTCTTTATTCTGAGCAGCTACATGCCACGCTTTGAGCTCTATTACTACAGAAAGAGGGGATCACTACAGTCTCTGCCACACCTTTCAAGGCATTTTCCAAAACAAGGAGTTCCTTTGGGGTAGCAAGAGCTCCTTTGCTACATTTTTTAAACTTGGCACACTAGAATTCTGTGTAAAGACCCTACATTCATTTGGCAAACATTTATTGAGCACCAACTGTGTACCACACACCATGTTCAGTGTGATCATCTCACTTAAGGAGCAATAACTTTCCATTGGGACTCACAGCTGTACACCCCAGGCCAAGCTTCATAAAGAATTTTCATATCACAATACCTTCAGAGTTTTGTTTTCATTTTACTAATCAGGAAGCCAGAGGCTCAGAGTAATGAAGTAGTTTGAAAAAAATTAAGCATAGAATTAGGTTGTAGAAAAGGAACGTATATCCCACGTCTTTCTTTTCTTCCCTAGCCTGGTGTTCTGTGCCAAGGTGTGTTCTTCCATTATGCTATTCCCTTCTCAACATACTAGCCAAAAAGCAGATAAATGATTTGATCAGTCTGTGTTTTTTCTTTGGTTTTTATTCTCAGAAGATTTCTTATATAAGATTTCCTGAATTTCTAAATGTTTTCGTTTGACTGGGACGATTAAAGCTATGGTAACTCTTTCTCATCAACTTTAATATTGGCTTTGATTTAGAATACATTGTTTGGGGCTTCATATTATTTTAAGATTACATTAAAAATTTCCACAACAATCTGTAACCAAAAGATGGGAAGATGCTCTCCCTACAATGCTTATTTCAAATGCACTGCAGGAAGTGGAGTCAAACAAACTGGACCTTGTTTATCAGTCCCAAGGGGCACATAACATTTCTAAGAACTGAGCAAAATAATAGGTAATACGGAGCATCTACAGTATTCCCATAAGAATAAATTTTCTATACCCTCTAAGTCTTCATCTTTCTGGCCTGGAGTCTCCCATTTCGTTAAACATCGTATACTACACCCAAACCTCTGAATTTTGGGAAGTACGTATTTTTTTAAATGACTTCACTCACGTAAAAATCTAACTTTTGGAAGAAAGCAGATTAAGTCCACTTTGCACTTTTATAGAAGTGAAAGTTGTTTTAACTTCTCAAGGAAGTCTTGAAAACAAGAAAAAGATGTTATATTGAGTAGAGGCAATTCTAAAATCATATCATTACTGTTATTTTCTCTGTGACAAAACTTCGATAAATGCCGTAAAGTGCTATTCATTGCCAAGGGGATTTCTAGACACTTGTAAATTCCCAGCAACCTCTAACTTCAGATGGCAAGAATAGAAATCTTGGTGTTGGGAAGACAGCTGGCCCAATCAGATTTATATCTGCCTCTGTCCAGACTTTCTTGGGCATCTAATTCCACAGTAAACAATCACTACCACTTCTCAGGAATTTACTCTTGGCCTTTTTACTGGTCTGAGGCCTTAATATTTATTGTCTTATTTAATGTTCCCAATAGATTATGTGGTAGGTACCGTGTGGCTGAAGGTACCATATTCAACCTGCGGCTGAAGAATACTCAGCTAGTAAAGGAACTGAGTGTAGATGCAGCCACATACAAATGAACGTTAATCTCCCTAACATATAAGCTTACAAATCAAATAATAAGGACAATTGAAATGTGGACAAATGACAAAAATATGGAATTCACAAATGAAGCAATACATGGGACCAATAAACACATGGAAAGATATTCAAAGTCAGTTGAATCTATCAAAATTGCCTAAGCAATTTTAAAAAACTCATCAGTTTTGGGGACACTTCTTGATAGGAATAATTAAAGAAAAAATGTATTCCATAATAGAAAGGATCATTTAAATTAACATAATTAAATTTCACAAGATGTGCTTGAGAACTCTGGAAATTACAGACTGTTAAAACTGCATCAGTGGGGGCTTCCCTGGTGGCACAGTGGTTGAGAGTCTGCCGGCCGATGCAGGGGACACGGGTTCGTGACCCGGTCTGGGAAGATCCCACATGCCGCGGAGCGGCTGGGCCCGTAAGCCATGGCCGCTGAGCCTGTGCGTCCGGAGCCTATGCTCCGCAATGGGAGAGGCCACAACAGTGAGAGGCCCGCGTACCGCAAAACAAAAAACAAAAAACTGCGTCAGTGGGACCAAGATGGAATAGATTCATTTCTCCCTATTCCTCCCTCTAAGTACAGCCAAAGCCCTGGGCATTATATATAAAACAAACACCAGAAGACCTGAAGGGTGGAAAGAAAAAGGTAGCCCATCTAGAGAACTTGAGACCCAAGGAACAACACGATGGTGAGTTCTCTGGTTTTTGTGTGATATATTCTGAACTGGATGTTAGAGAAGCTGGCAACCCAGAGAGGCAAATGGCAGCAAGAAAAGCTCTTTCTGGCTGAAGGACTAGAAAAGAGGCAGGCTAGCGAGACAGAAAACTTTTAGACAATAACCACCCTATCCCAGCCAAACACCACAGAAAAGAAACATGGCCCCACCACCATCCATGCAAAGGTCAACTGGGGACCCGGACTTCAACCCTTGAGCAGCTGTAACAAGACACACTGTGTCAGTAGGGTCCATGTCATTTTCCTGGTATGTAAAAACCTCCCAAACTAACAGAAAAGGGACAGTTCAAATAGCAGTTTTCCTGGACTCTCAAGGCAGAATAACAAATCCTTTTGCAAGTCAGGTGGCTCTCATATCTCTGCTTTCAACAAAAACAAAGGAGTTAGAAGTAGTGGCAGGGCCTGCTGGTGGTCCCAGCAAATGGGAGGGGGTCATACAGTCTTTTAGGGTTCAGACTCTTTTTAGGGTATAAACTGTTAGGGTTTAGGGATTACTACCATAGAGGCCTGTGCAGAGTCTCCTTCTCTGCTATAGCTGGTCACGCTCTGACTTCATATTTGAAACCGTTGTGCAATTTCCCACATTGCAGTTGCCCCAGCCTCTACAAGGCTCCCAGTAGCCAGCATATTTCATGAATAAGGAGCAAAACCTACCGATCGCTGTCCAGTCCTCCATGATTGCATAGTTTGGGTGCCCCAATTATACCATACTTGTTCACAAAGTTCCCACGAACGTGCTGACTGCTGGGATGGGGTCTAAGCTGCACCTATCATCTGGGTCCTATCACCCTTCACCCTGCTCCACAAATTCCTCCTCCCCCATCTCTTATATTCCTTTTTACCACTGTCCTCGGGGCCTTCCTCACCTTTGGCTCTTCCCCATCAGAGCAGTAACAAATATCCTGCCTCAATATTTCCCCACCAAACTACTGTCCCATTGCGCCTTTCCCGTCTCCATCTAACAACCTGTAGTCTCTACTCAGTCTTCCACTCACTCAAAGTTTCATTCCGATTTTAAATGTTTAAGTGTTCATAAGTGCACGAACACGAGCAAAATGAAAATATTTTCATTGTAAACATATCAAATATTCTAGAAATAGAGTCAAAAGTCAAAGCATTTCTCCACCCAGTACTACTCCCAACCTTTCCATTACACTTTCCCATATAAAATTTGGTGTGGTTCCTTCCACACTTTCATCTAGGTATTTATACACAGGTCTGTTACGTATATAGTTTCATGTTGCACGGCATATCCCTCTTTCCCATGAGTTGTTCTGAAAAGTTATATATATATGGATCCCTTTTCTTCTTGAACATTGCATGGTGTGTTGTAGAAAGGGTGCGCCATGATTTCCTATTAATGGGCTTGAGATTATTTCCAATTTTCTTTCCTGTTGATGGACTTTCAGGTTATCTCTATTTTTCCCCTTAAAAACAGTATCTTAATGATCAGCCTTCTATGTAACTTTGCTCACCTCAAAGTTCATCTGAGGAGAGTGGGGAAGAAGGAGTTAAAGTACCTGGCCTTTTGTTCTGAGGAAAGAAGGCAGGTGACACATAAACTCCTTGTAAATGTGCTGAAAACTTGACCTCCTGGCTAATAGACTAATGATATTTGCTAGGAGATCTCTTATCTATGGAATGCTCTTAGTAGGATATGGCTGGTAAAGAACTGTTTATGGTAAATAAAGTTAGAATTTATGGATTCGTGAGGCAAGACTCCTGAGAAAGTCACACAAGCTGTATAACTATATAGGGTACAAAATGGTAACGTTGCCTTACCTCCAGGCTCCCTGCTGTGTGAGATGTCCCACAAACGTCAAGTGAGATCTTATCTATTACTTGTCCAAAGTAGGAATGAAAGACCCAGGAGGTATGCAGGATTTTGTAGACTTCCTGCTTAGCCAGTGCCTTGATCACTTGTGTTCTTGACATTATGAGTAAAGCTCTATATGGATAAAACCTCTGATGCATGCAAGTCTGATGCGACAGTCTGATACTGTGTGTTAGCTCAGAGATTACTGGAAGTTACCAAGTTACCATCCAAGAAGGCTGTAGCAGTTTCTATTCTCACCAAGAGTATGGGTTTCTCAGCAACACTGACTAGTTCCAACAATTCAAGGGCCAATAACCCACTGCCATTTAAATTCGTATTTTTGTTTATTAATATCATTTTTTCATTTGTTGGTTCTTTGGATCTGCGTGTGTGTGTGTGTGTGTGTGTGGGTGTGCGCGCACACATTTTCTACTAGTATTATTTGCCCCTCTTTCTTAGGTTAAATTTTCTTATTCTTAGTAATTTGAGAAACATCATACTATAATGATGAAGTATGTAGATTCTAGGTTCAAATCCTGATTTGCCACTTGCTAACAGGCATGTTGCCTTAGAAAAGTTACCTAAGTTCTAGTTTCCTCATTGAATGCCCATACCATAAGGTCATGTGAAGATTATGAGATAATGCATGCAAAACACCAAGAATATAATCTGGTACATAGTAAATGCTTAAACGATGATAGCCAGCCAAAGGAGCTCTTTATATATTTTGTGCATTAATTCTTTGATTATTAAATGTGTTGTGAATATTTTCTCCTAGTCTAGGGCTTATGTTTTAACTTTGCTTAAACTTTGTTTAAATTTGTCAGGAAGGAAATTTTTTTTTTTTTTTTGCGGTACGCGGGCCTCTTACTGTGTGGCCTCTCCCGTTGCGGAGCACAGGCTCCGGACGCGCAGGCTCCGCGGCCATGGCTCACGGGCGCAGCCGCTCCACGGCATGTGGGATCTTCCCGGACCGGGGCAGGAACCCGTGTCCCCTGCATCGGCAGGTGGACTCTCAACCACTGCGCCACCAGGGAAGCCCAGGAAATTTTTTATGCAGTCAAATCTGCCATTCTTTTCCTCTGTGTAACCTGATTTTTCATCTGAACCATTTTATCGAATTGACCATTTCAAATTTCAGTTGTTTTCTTTAACCCACTTTTTGATTTTGTGGTCAAATCTTAAGAGCCTTTTTTGGTCTCGGCAGACATCACTCTTCTATTTCTTTCATGGAAGATAATCATCAGCCACTCCTTTTTCACTTTTCCCCTAAAGATCATGTTCTTTTTGCTCTTGCTTCTCTTTCCACCATCATACTCCCTGGATGATCTTATCGACTCTAATGGTTTCAACAATCCCCCTAGGCACATAACACTGAAATTTTCAGAGCAGTATTTCCCACGGTTTATGAGGTATTTCTTTCTTTTTTTTAAATTAATTTTTATTGGAGTATAGTTGCTTTACAATGTTGCATTAGTTTCTGCCGTACAGCAAAGTGAATCAGCTATACGTATACATATATCCCCTCATTTCTGGATTTCCTTCCCATTTAGGTCACCACAGAGCACTGAGTAGAGTTCCCCCTGATATACAGTAGATTCTCATTAGCTATCTATATTATACATAGTAGTGTATATATGTCAATCTCAATCTCCCAACTCATCCCACTCCCCCTTCCCCCCTTGGTATCCATACGTTTGTTCTCTACACCTGTGTCTCTATTTCTGCTTTGCAAATAAGTGCATCTGTATCATTTTTCTAGATTCCACATATAAGCAACATTATACGATATTTTTCTCTGACTTACTTCACTCTGTATGACAATCTCTAGGTCCATCCATGTCTCTGCAAATGGCATAATTTCATTCCTTTTTATGGCTAATATTCCATTGTATATATGTACCACATCTTCTTTATCCATTCCTGTTAATGGACATTTAGGCTGCTTCTGTGACCTGGCTATTGTAACTAGTGCTGCAATGAACATTTCGGTACATGACTCTTTTTGAATTATGGTTTTCTCAGGGTATATGCCCAGTAGTGGGATTGCTGGGTCATATGGTAGCTCTAGTTTTACTTTTTAAGGAACCTCCATACTGTTCTCCATAGTGGCTGTATCAATTTACATTCCCACCAACAGTGCAAGAGGGTTCCCTTTTATGAGGTATTTCTAACGTATGTTCCACAATCACCTTAAATTTCTTCTAAAACTGAACTTTATATACCCTCTATACAGATACTAAGATATAATGTTTGCTAAGGAATACTGTTATGCCTTTTTCTTTCACTTACAACAACGAGTATGTGTGAAATATATTTAATGAACAAAAGAATAGAAATATGTTGCTGTAATATGCACAGAATGTCTCTAGCAGGACACGGCAAAATTGGCAAAAGTGGCTGTGACAAGAGGAAAAGACATACTTTTCACCTTCTTTGTGTCTTTTGAATTTTGTATAATGACATATAATGCCTATTCAAAAATAAACACAAGGGCTTCCCTGGTGATGCAGTGGTTAAGAATCTGCCTGCCAATTCACGGCACACGGGTTCGAGCCCCGGTCCAGGAAGATCCCACAAGCCCCGGGGCAACTAAGCCCGTGCTCCACAACTACTGAGCCTGTGCTCTAGAGCCCGTGAGCCACAACTACTTAGGCCCGCGCGCCACAACTACTGAAGCCCATGCGCCTAGAGCCCGTGCTCCGCAACAAGAGAAGCCACCACAACGAGAAGCCCATGCACTGCAACAAAGAGTAGCCCCCACTCACCGCAACTAGAGAAAACCTACGCACAGCAACGCAGCCACAAATAAATAAATAAATTTATTTATTTATTAAAAAAGAAATTAAAAAAATAAAAACAAATCTACAAATAAAAGGGGCCCTGTCATCAATCCTACAAAACCTACACCCTGTTTTGGCTGGTGATGTTACTTATCTACTCAGTCTCTGCTGAGCACTTGGGAATCATCCTCCATCTCCTCGAATGTGCGTCTGAGTACCATATTCTATTGAAATGCCTCAGAAATGGACCCTTCATCCACCTCCTGATTCAACAGTGACTCTAAGAACACACAATGGGCTGAGCACTGGGCTAGAGGTAAAAAGATGAGTGAAATATCCTCACCAAGTCAGTACAATCCCCTCAAGAAGCCTGCAGCCTACGATGCAGGGCAGCCACACGGCACATTTTAATAATATTTATTAAATAGCTGACTCCTTAAGCCATTTGCAAGTATTTATTTAGGTAGGAGATCATAAAATATATTTTTATAATACACGTAAGAAAAAAAACATTTAAATGAATAAAAAATAAAATGACAGGAGGTGACAGAATTTAGTGTTTATAAATGAGGCCATCAATAACTTTAACAATTCAAAGTGACAGTGTATTTAAAGTTGAGACCATGCTTTACATTTACGATATTTTATAATTTAAAAAAAGGCATTAGGCTTTTAAAGGTAATACATGACTTAACAGTTTCTCAAGTGACTTTCATAATGGGTGTCTAGACACTGTCATACACTGATGTGAAAAAGAAAAAAGACAAGAACTTAGGCAAGCAAAGTATTAGTCATAGTAGCTTGGTAACGTTTACTTTTCTTATATAAAGATTCTTCAATTTACATTTGTTCTTGTTACAGGAACAGAAAGAACTAATTTGACAAGTATATCTGAGGAGTCTGTAAGCTATAGAGCAAAAATAGTTATTTTTAAAAGCCTGTATTCCATGAAAATGTGCACCACACAGCATTTATAGTAACTGAGTAAATGTAAACCATGTGATTATTAAGTCTTCTAAATAAAACATTGAACCCCCAAATCTCACACAATAATATCCCCTATGCCCACATCTCTTATTTGAAGGCAGCCTTAAGCTTCAGACTAATAAACATTTGCTATTTTGAAAAAGTTCTTACCTCCATTACTAAAAATGTTTCTGCAAGGTGCCTTAGATTTTTTTTTCAGTACTCTAGTAACAAGATATATCATGATCAATGAATGACCACAACCTTTAGAAAAAAGTACTGAGGCTAGAGAAAGAATGATCAAGTGTGAGGTTTCTGTCTCCAACCCTGGAAGACCTTTCTACTTTGAGACCCACAGCTCCAGGAAGACAACTCAAACTTCCTTACTTAAAAAAAAATATTTTAACATGAATAATTGAATAATTAGATTTCTAGGAAAATGAGGCTTTTAAATTAAAATTTGGCAAAAATCAACTATAATACATTTTTTCTTCCAATCATTTATGAATAACAGAAGATAAATCGGGTGAAGTTTTACATACAAAAGACATAAATACTGCATAATATGTAGTGAGTGAATATTGGCACATACCCTTTTGTATTTAAAGCATAAAATGCAACCAGCAAAACTGATGCTCTTAAGAAACATTTATGACCTAAGTCAGAAAACCTCTATATGACTTGGAAATGTCCCACAGTTTAAGGCTTTCCAATAGGTTTATAGCAAGCATCAGGTTGCCAGAGGCGAATATCAACAAGAACTTGATTGAGTTTTTGCATCCAGAGATCCCGCTCTTCCTTGGTATCTGCAGACAGCCAGTTCCTACATGAACAAACAAAAAGATCAGGATCCCTTCCCCCATTCCA
>NW_020175489.1:107788-118735 GCF_003031525.2 Neophocaena asiaeorientalis asiaeorientalis | reverse complement strand
GCTAAAAATTAAAAGGAGTAACTCTTTACCACTTTTTAATGCAGCGGTCCCCAACCTTTTTGGCACCAGGGACCGGTTTCATGGAAGACAATTTTTCCACGGCCGGCAGGGGGGTGGTTCAGGCGGTAATGCGAGCGATGGGGAGCGGCAGAGGGAGCTTCGCTCGGTCACCCGCCGCTCACCTCGTGCTGTGCGGTCTGGTTCCTAACAGGCCACAGACCGGGGCTTGGGGACCCCTGTTTTAATGGATGCTAAATCAAGAGACCCATAGTAAAGTGCTTCTCCAATTACAACAGCAGAGAATCATCTGGCAGGTTGGTTAGCTGAACCATAACTCACACTGATTACATTTGGGAAATGATGGAGTTTCACACCAAAGGCAGTAACTAATCGTGTACAGTTGCTCTGACTGGGCAGTTTGGTGGTGCAGGACAGCCACTGAGCATGGGTCACTTCCTAGAAGAGCAAGGGCACAACTGGCCTGAATATGGGAGCCCCCCCAGATCCCTCAGACTCAGGGTCCCCAAGAGCTGGAATCACAGACTCATGAACCTTCACCTGGCCTTATAGATACCATTTTGTACTGTCTCCCATTATTCTTGTCCCACTGTATTAGTAGAGCACAGTATTTACGGTAAATGATCTGAAGATCCTAAGACTTTGTCTGTCCTAATCTCTTTGTTCATGCCAGGAATCTCTTCTTTGTATCCATATTTAGCTACAAGTTGAATATCCAGTTGATGTGGCAGGCGAGGGTGGGGGGAAAGGGGAATTCCCTAATTCACAAGCCAGACCATTCTTCTAGAGGACAGCCGGGTGTTAGAAGTATGTTGTATTGTACTCACTCTCCATCTTTATAATTTCTCCCCATTGGTACTAGAAATGGTATAAGTGTGAATAAGCAGTGAGTTGATCATCTATTAGCCAATGGAGAGAACACAATACTTACAGGAATGATAGTGACCATTCGTTGAGCTCATTCCCTGTGCGTGACACCATGCTAAGTGTCTCTACTCATTAACCTCTACTGTCATTCTGTGGAGTTTATTCTCCTCTGACACAGGAGATTTCAGAGGGCTAGCAAAGTTAAGTAACTTGCCACGGTCACATGTGGTGAGTCACTGAGTCAGGATTTAAACATAGATCTGTTGACTTCAAAGTTCAACTGTATAATACTGGCTCCCCATGTGATGAAACATTTCTAGTTCAAATGTATAATCTATATTTCAAAGTAGGCAATATTTATCAGATGATAAATATTTTGTATTGAAGGAGGGAAAGATAGCAAGGTTGGTTAGTAGAAATAAAAACGATATACATTAAATTTAGATAAAAGGCATAGGTCAAAAAGGCCCTGGGGAGAAACAGATAAATAATACAAAGGAGAATGCAGAACTGTAAAATGTATATACTCTGCAAAATATATGATCAAAAAGTGAAATAAGTTTTAAGAAGCCACCAAGCAAAGCTAAAAACTCAGCCAAGACTGAGCTGAGCATGGGCCTCTCTCAAATGCTTGGATAAAGTGTCCACTCAAATTACAATAATGTTATAATAAGAAAAACTGCATGCAAGTGAACTACAGAGTAATTAGAGCAATATGTGATACAACTATTTCTACCGCAGGAGAAGGTCGAGATCTGGGAGGGTTTATGTAACAAGTAAAAGATAAGATTATATGAAAAATGTGAGTACTGTTTAAAAAGGGCCATTGTGGTCAGGAAGTACTTGGGGACTGAATTTTGGTTGGTTCCCTCACTGACTGTGGCCATGAACAGGGTAGCTACTAAAGAAAGTGACTATAAATCCAATTTGCCTCTCCTGTCCTGTCTGATGTCACTGCTGCACAGAAGGCGCCCGAAGGAAAGGAGTGGATGAGCTCAACTAAATTAATCTGAAAGTAATCTAGACATCAAGAATTTCCAAAGAACACGTCCCCTCTTTCTCTGTTTTAAAACCAACTGGCGGTATCTGGGCAACTTTGTCCTATTTTAATAGAGTGTCTCTTGGCTGAACTTTCTGATATTTCCACATCAGAAACTCATGGAGCCAGTTCTACCCATCTCCCTGTCTGCAATATCCAGCAACAGTCTGATTAACAGAGATTCTGTCAAATTCTAACTTTTGTCCCTAATCATAATTTTGTACATTGAAGTTGGTCTGCAAGCTTCTCTTGGGCATCCAAGCAAAAGAACCTTAGACTCTTAGCAATAAGCTTTTGCATCTTATACTTAAGATTAGGGTTAACGAAAAGTGACAGTCCCAGTAGTTTATTCTGTTAATCTCCAACCAGAAATTTGCAGAGTAAATTGTTTTGTAAGTCAGCAGGTTAATCGAGGGTATCTGGGGAATAGACAGGAAGGGATGTGTCAAATCGCTTTAAAAAATACTTGACTTCTCAATTACACATGAAATCTTCAAACTCAGCCCAAAGAATACTAGGTAACTGTCCTGAAAATGGCTATACTCTGAGTATACTAGAAAACATGATAAACTAAGATATAACTTGAATGCTGTATTTTTCTTAACTATATTGATTTAATTATTAGCTCACTCTCTTACTGATGTGTGTGTGTTTTGTTTCCTCATTAAGACTGTACCCTCTTCAAAGACAAGGATCATCTCTGATATTTCTTACAGTGGTAAGAACATAGTGGGCAATCACTTAGTTGATAGAAATATTTATAGCCCAATACATACTTGGTGACACAGAGTGTGTCCCTGCATTGGCTGACCAGAGTCTCTCGGTCATCTTCTCTTTGTGGTCGGACGGTAATTAATTCAAAAGTGTTGCGTCTTGCACAAAATTCTCTGTTGGCTGGTTCTATCTGCCGACTGGTACAATTGGCCAAATTTAATCTTCCTATGGGATTCTTTAAAAACAAATTTTTAAAAAACATGATTAGTAGGAAATAAACAAGACCATTTAAGTCAGTAAGCATTAAGCAGTATTCCAGTTGATACAAATTTAAAATTAAAAAGGCATTAATTTAAAAGTTAAAGTTTAATTACACTGAGTTTAGAGAAACATATTTAACATTTATTATTGTTTTTTGCTGGTCATAAAAATAGAAACCAAAGATGTCAACTGGAGCTCTTAGTCAACTTAAAAAACAAACTTTTTGTTATGGAAAACTTCAAACAGACACAAAATAAAAAGAACAGCATAATGAACTTCCATGTACCCATTAATCAATCAGCTCTCACAATTAGAAACACACATTCAACCACCTTTTGTCTATAGCCCACTTAATTCCTCCCTTTCTGTAAACAGAAACCTAGACATCAGAATTCATTTGTAAATATTTTTTATGTATCTCTAAAAGACCAGGCTAATCTATTGCTTTGGATTGTTGGAAGCCATGTTATTCCTATGGTATGACAGTCAAAGATAAAAATTCTTAAGACTAAATGGTCCTGAAAAATTAGAAAAGGGACAAGTATGGGCACAAGTGATTTTTAAAAAGCCAGTAAAAGCATTAACTCTATTAGTAATTAGAATGAAATATACCATTTTTAAACATTAGATTGGCCAAGTCTGGAAAGAATGGTAATAACCTATGTTGGTTGGTTGGGGTGGTGATAGAAACTCTCATACACTGCTGGTGAAAGCATAAATGGTCTACTACTGGTAGACAATTTGATAAGAGCAATCAAAAAACATTCAAAATGGGCATACCCTAATCCTACAACTTCACCTAAAAGAAATTTATACTAAGCAAATACATAGGTGCACAAAGATGTTTATATGGGTATACTCACTATTTTTTCATAATAGTGAAAAGATTGAAACAAATTAAATGACAGTAATTGGGGACTATTTAAACAAATAATAATATTATGTCTCCAGCAAGTATGGCAGACTAAATAGTCTAAAAGTCCTCCCATAATTCCCCAAATGCCAAACAACTGAACTCACAAGAAGGTGAAAGAAACCTTCAAAGGCCAAAATCAATGAGGAAGAGAGAGTGCAGAATGGTAAGCTAGCCTGAAATCTGGCTTCCTTGGGGTACTGACCAATGAATGTTAGGAACTGGCAACCTTGACTCACACAGGTTAAATGATATAATATGAAGTGTGATATTTGCTTTAAAATACCTCAGCAAACCAACAAAAACAAAAAAGTGTGTGTGCTGTGGAGAGAGAAATGAAACATGAAAGTTAGTAATTGTTGAAGTTAGGAGTTCAATATACTATTTCTCTCTGTTTTGTGAACATTTGAACATTTTCAATTATAAAAAGTTAAATATACAGGTACACATATTTCCATGTGTGTGTGTGTGTAAAATGAAGGACCAAGAATAAATAATACATTGTTGAATAAAAACACAAGTTAGGAGACTTACCTTACCAGACATTAAGATTTATTTTAAAGCTATGGTAATTGAGACTGAGAGATACATACCAAAGGAAACAGAATAGAAAGCCTAAATATAGACCTACATATATAATGATATCTTGATACATGTCAGAAACAGCATGTGGATCAGTGGGGAAAGAATGGACCATCCGATGGGGCTGGCACAGTTGGGTTTCCAGATTGGGGGGAAAAAATCAATTCCAGGTAAATTAAATATGAAATATAAATCTTTATAACTTTCAGAAGTTATAAGGAGGTATAGGAGAATATCTTTATGACTATAGAGATGATTTTCTTAACTAAGACTCAAAAAAGCAAACAATAAAGTAATAAACTGACAGATTTATCATAGCATTAAAAATTTCTGTTTATGAAAAGATATTATAAAGATAAATTAAAACATATGCCAAGCAAAAGATGGGAAGTAAATGGCCAAAACACATAAGAAAAGATGCTTACTCTTAATGTTCAGTCAAGGAAAACCAAAATAAAAACACAGTGAAATAACCTTTCACACCTATCACACTGACAAGAGTTTAAAAGGCTGACATATCAAGTGTTGGTGGGATGTGGAACACTGAGAACTCTCATATACTCCTGGTGGGAACAGAACATTGTACAACCAATTTCAAGAATAACTGGACAAAATCTAGCTAAATTGAAGATGTGCGAAACCCTACAAACCAGCAATTCTGCTACTAGATACAAACTCAAGAAAGAGCTCTGATCCATGTAGCTAAGTTATAGCAGAGCTGTTTATAATAGCAACAATTTAGAAATAATCTAAGTGCCCATAAATAGGAGAAGTGGATAAATTAATTGTGATACATTCTTACAATGGAATACTTTAGTACAGAGAAAGATGGCTAGAGCTCTACAAACTAGAGCTACACACACCAGCCTAGACTAATGTCACAAATCATGTTGACTTAAAACATGCAAGTTGCAGAATAGTATATACAGTATGATCTATTTGTATAATGCTTCAAAACATGCAACTGCAATAATATACTGCTTATATATAATATGTAATAAAAATTTAAAGAAATACATAGGAACAAAATAATTTCAGGATCGGGGTTATCTCTATGAGGGAGAGAAAATTACTTGAGGAGCTTTAACTGGACTGATAACACAGAGGTTGATGGAAATTTTTTTTTTTTTTTTTTTTTTGGTCTATTTGAAGGTTCAAAATATTTCACAATAAACTTTAAAATAAAATTTTATATAGCTACAATGTAATACATATAGCTATCTAATACAATATCACAGATGTATTTTTATTGATGTGGAAAGATATCAGGATATTATTAAGTTACAAAAAACATGATACTTTCTGTTTAAAAAAGATTCATAAATGGATATATAACTATTATTACATATACATTTTAAAATTTAGAAGGATACACAGCAAAATGTGAACAGTAGTTTTCTCTGTTATAGATGATTTTACTTTATATTTCTGCTTATTTCTATTTTCCAGTTTTTGGATAATAAATTACCACACTTGGGCAATAACATTAAATTCTTTAAAAACAAGATGTAATGTATCCATAAAATTCTATTATCAAATTTCAGAAACAAAACCAAAACCACTATATTCCTATGGTGGTTTTTCCTTTCTGTTTTATCTCAGAGTTAGGTAAATCAACTGTTAATAAAATACAAAAGTGAATTGAAAGTATTTCTGACTAAAAGTATCAATTAAAAAATATTATGAAACATTCCCAAAAAAAAGAAAAATATATTCCTTAAGGTATTTCAAGAGTGGTCAAATCACAGGGAATGGATAAGATATAAAATTTTTACACAAATACACGCACACACACACACTCACTAGTCTTTCAACAAGAACATTTTTAATGGCTTAGTAAATATTTTTAACAGGGCATTTGGGTGGTTGATGGGGGCCACGGGGAACACTTGCACGAAATATTCCCTGAAAGTCAGTGAGGGCTTTCACCACTGACCCTCAATATTAATATTACCTTTCGTTTCTCATCATCTGGATAAGTCCAATAAGAGATACAGTTTCCAGAAAGAACACACCATCTTCGATGCCACGCACCAAAACCACTAACATCTTCAAATATGGTCTGGAAAAGTCAATGAAATACTGACTTTAGAAACTTGAGGATCAATTAAATGTTTTCTATACATTAAACCTCAGTATGTTGACATATTTCATACTGCAAAATCTACTTGCATGATTTTTTTTCTTTTCTCTCTTTTATAAAGTACTTAAGTTTATTTTTATTCTACTCTGTATCAAGGCCAGGAATCTTGTTATTTCAATCTCAAGCACAAAGTTAGTACAAATGACTCACCAGCTCCCATTTGTGTTTACGTTCACCTTTTACATCATAAAGGTAATAGAAAAGAAAAAATTTGATGGATAAAAATAATACAAGTTATCATTACCCCCTACTATAATCAGGGAAAAATAACGAGAGGATAGCTTTTTCATTTTTATAGCTGGGGAAACTGAAGGCCAAGGAAAGTAGATGACAACACACGGTCACAAAGCAGAACTGGAACCTTCTAGCTAAACCAGAACGTACTTTTCTTGCTGCTCATCAGTCTTGGCAGAGTTAGACTAGTACCATTTTAGAATCACTTAGCAAGTTTCTCTGGTTGGTAGTCTCCTTCCTTCCAGCTGTCCCTGGCACATCAGGAAGGAAAACTGAACCAAGCAACTGAACCACTTCAATTACTACCTCTATTTTTTATAGAGGTTAGAAGCAATTAAAAGGCATTGCTTAGACAGCGGACAGAAGTTATTTGGGGGAGTCCTGAGTAATTTTTTTTTACCACATTTCTGTAAGTGTGGATGTGATAAGAATGGCCTATAGGATTCAAGATAGAATAAACCTGAAAAGATCTAACTCTAAAGTAGTTAAGAGCCCTGCTCAAACATTAAGTAGGTCAGACATTTTAGGCAAATGAATGTCATAAGAGTAGATCAGGGGCGCAAGGTATCTAGAGTAAAATATGGAAATATTTACATTAAAGGAAAAGGTCAGTAAGTAAACACTGCTTTCAAGTCAGAAATTTATAGACACTTTTCCAAGAATATCTAGTGCCACCTGCTGGATTTACATGTGAAAAAAGCTACGAAGTATGATTTACAGTCACCTTGGCTGCTTGCACTTTCTGTACGATCTAGCTCTTCTTTCTGTGCCCTTTGTCAGCAACTGCAAATTGACTTGTGATATCTTTTGTATAGCTCAAATTCTTGCTTCACAAAGAAAATCAAAGCTATTAGATTTTCTCTACTTCTGGTACCACACCCACAATCTTCTGTGTATTCTACACATATACTTTCCTCCTCTGATAATGGAAAAAGTATAATTCTGTACAAGATCATGAACCGTGGCTTGGGTCTTATTTGTTCTCACTCTCATGACCTTGTTCCATGTGTTATTCCTTAAAGTGCAGGTTCCCCATTGCCTCTATCTTTGCCCTCTTTGGCCCTATTAGAAGCTACCCATTTGAATTGAAAGATGCTCAAATCTCTCCAATCTTAATAAAATGTCAACAAAATCCTTCTTTCAGGTATCACACTCTCTTTACCCCTCTGCAGCCAAACCTTGTTTCAGAGTTGTTGCACTCCCATTCTTCACCCTCCACTCTCTTTATAACCATTTGCAATCTAGCTCCTGCTCTCAACAAGACTAGAATGACCACTTCATTAATAAGTCCAACAGTGTCTAATAGATCCTTATCTAGTTTGACCACTCCCTCTTGCAGACTCTCTTCCCCTGGCAACCATGATACTAAGTTCTCCATTGCCCTCCCTGTAGTCTCCCTTGAGAGCTTCTCTTCCTAGGTCTGTGGCTTAAATGTTAGTGTTCTCCTGACTATTCAACGCCACCTGAGCTTCCATTACTATCTCTCTGCTGCAGATTTCCAAACCTTCACCTCATCTAAAATGTCCATCTTGAGCTCCAAACTCAAACTCTGAAAACGTGTCTGTACGCATCTAAAATTCAAGTTATTTAAAACTTAACTCTTAAAACTTCCTACCTTGGGTGGGGACTGACTGACAAGGGGCATGAGGGAACTTTCTGGGGTAATATTGTCTATCCTAACAGAAATTTGGGTTACATAGATGTATGCCTGTGTCAGAACTCAGGGGATGTACACTGAAGATTCATGGGAACATACTAATGTCCACAATATACTTTGAAATTCTTCCCCCCAAAATATGATATTTTCAGGACTGGCTAGAAGGATAGCTAGGTAGTAGATACATGATACAGCAAGGACAGTAAAAAATGTTAAAGGCAAAATCTAGATGCTGGCTATATGGGCGTTCATTGTAAAATTCTATCAACATTGCTGTATGCTTGCAATTTACCACAATAAAATTTGGGGGAAAAATGGTTTCCACCCCCACCATGGACACTTGCTCCCCCCCCCAGGGCCCCTTATCTCAGTATAATCACTGCCACCCAACAAGCTGTGCAAGGCAGGGATCTGGGTGACATCCTTACTTCTGCTTCTCCACCCCTACAGCCAAACCCCTAGGGTCTGCACTTCCTCCTTCATCTATCCATGGTGGGTCCTTCTCTCCACCCTGACTGCCAGCCCCCATCCCCTCTCTCATGCAGTAACTCAGTTTCTTCACTAATCTTCTTCAGTTCTGCCACTCCCCAGTCCACTTCCACACTTTCCTAAACCCCCAAATTTGATGTTAATCCTCTGCTTAAACTCCTACTAGAGTACCCAACCGACTTCAGGATAAAGTCGGAAGCCTTTAAAAGGCCCTCTAACACTTGGCTCCATTTCCCCTAACCCCACCTTCCTCCCCAACCACTCCTCTCACTACCCCTTCTCCACACACACACTCAGAATCTAAGCTCTAGCTACCTTGAAATACCTGCCACTATCTAAATGTGTCATCTTTTTTCTCTGGTGGGGGTGAGAGAGGGAAGGGCCCTCCAGGCCATAGTAATGCTTTTCCCTTCATCTGGAGCACATCTCCCTCTTCTCTCCCTCTGGCTACCTTGTTCAGCTAGCAGTTTACAAGCTATTTCCAATACCTTCCTTTAAGCCTTCCCGCTCATACCTAAGACCTGGTGTCCCACCAATTTACGCCCATGCACTCTACGCTTTCTCCCATTATAGTACTGTATTGCACTTAACTGTTCACTTGTATTTCTTCCTATTACACTAAAAGTTCCTGAGTGCAGGGATTACTTTCTGTGGCCTATGATATTCTAACACCAGCACAGTGATTAGCATATAGTGGACATGCAACAGATCTGAACCAATTTATCACTTAGTCACACAGACTTTCATTCCTATTGGAAACCAAGTCTATGCTTCACAAATTGCAAAACAGAAAATATAGACCCAGTGATGTTACTTACTAGAAAACCTCTTTCTTCAACACTTGAATTCACTTGACACTTTATTTTTAAGTAAATATGACCTTCCAAAGGAGATAGAAAGGGTACCTGTGAAGAAAGAGAGTAAATTATTTGTAAAACAGCTTTTCTTGATAAAACATGTATAAATCATGAATAGAGAATATGATACCTTGAAAACACAGTATTTTCTAAAGCTGGAATATAAAATAGGTGGCCCAAAGGCCACTGGTTCCTTAGCAACAAATGCTTGAATAACAACAATACATTGAATAAATTCATTCAATGTAGAGCCTGCTTACGGCAGAACCCTAAGTCCCAAGTAACGTGATAAAGAAAACACGGATTTAAGAAGAGAATACATGTGTTTATCCATTCCCTATCAACAGAATATACTCGATAGAAGGTGGGATAAACCAACTGGCATATTAATACAATATAATATTATTCAGCAACAAAGAATAGTGAACCGCAGAATGGAAACGTTGATCCTCAAATTCATATGGAATTGCAAGAGGCCCCAAATAACCAAAACAATCTTGAAAAAGAAAAACAAAGTTGAAAGAATCATACTTCCCAATTTCAAACCAATCCAAAGCTACAGTAATCAGAACAGTGTGGTACTGGCATAAGGATAGACATATAGATCACAGGAATAGAATTGAGAGTCCAGAAATAAACCCATACATATATGCCAGATTGATTTTCAACAAGGGTACCAAAACCATTCAATGAGGAAAGAGCAATATTTTCAACAAATGGTGCTGGGGAAACTGGACAGCCACATGCAAAAGAGTAAAGTTGGATCCCTTCCTCATACCACATACAAAAATTAACTCAAAATGGATCAATGACCTAAATGTGAGAGCTAAAACCATACAACTCTTAGAAGAAAAACAGAGGAGTAAATCTTCAATGATCATGAATTTGGCAATACCTTCTCAAATATAATACCAAACCATGAGCAACAAAAGAAAAAACAGATAAATTAAACTTCATCAAAATGAAAAAC
Organism: Neophocaena asiaeorientalis asiaeorientalis; assembly: GCF_003031525.2. Lineage (NCBI taxonomy): Eukaryota > Metazoa > Chordata > Mammalia > Artiodactyla > Phocoenidae > Neophocaena > Neophocaena asiaeorientalis. Next base: position 107,991 of record NW_020175489.1, on the reverse strand, counting down.
TTTGGGCTTCCCTGGTGGCGCAGTGGTTGGGAGTCCGCCTGCCGATGCAGGGGACACGGGTTCGTATCCCGATCCGGGAAGATCCCACATGCCGCGGAGCGGCTGGGCCCGTGAGCCATGGCCACTGAGCCTGCGCGTCTGGAGCCTGTGCTCCGCAACGGGAGAGCCCACAACAGTGAGAGGCCCATATACCGCAAAAAAAA
>NW_020175489.1:97358-106125 GCF_003031525.2 Neophocaena asiaeorientalis asiaeorientalis | reverse complement strand
AAGAGAGAGGCCCCAAAAACCAAAAAAAAAAAAAAAAAAAAAAAAAGAGTAAAAAAAAAAAAAATGAAAAACTTTTCAGTATGGGGAGGTTCCTCAAAAAATTTAAAATAGAATTACCATATAATCAATCGACCCCACTTCTGGGAATTTATCCAAAAGAATCAAAATCAGGCTCTTAAAGGGATATTTGCACTCCCATGTTCATTGTAGCATTCTTCATAACAGCCAAGAGGTGGAAACAATCTAAATGCCCATCAGCAGCTGAACAGACAAAGAAAATGTGGTATAGCCTCCTTTCTCCCCACTTCTGTATATGAAACTACTCTAGGCCATCCAGACCCTGTTCTTCTCAGAGCCCAAAGTTTGCCTTTTAGGCCTTGAGACTCTTAGTGTATATTTTCTTATGTGTCCTAACCCACAGCCCCACACCTCTGCACAGCAGATCCTTGAGGTCAATTATCGTGTCCTTCTCATGTTTGTTTCCATATCTTATTGCCAAATCATATCCAGACATTCAATAAATGTTTGCTTAAAGAACATTGTTTGTTTTGTCAAATAGTATCCAAATACTCCTATTGAAAAAAAAGAAGGCAGCCGGGGGACGTGGGGGGATGTAGTACATACAAACAATAGAGTATTATTCAGCCATAAAAAAGGAGGAAATCCTGTCAGGTGTTACAGCACGGATGAACCTTGAGGACGTTATGCTAAATGAAATAAGTCAGTCACAAAAGGACAAATACTACATGATTCCATTTGTATGAGGTATCAAGAGTAGCCAACTCAACAGAAGCAGAAAGTAGAGCGGTGGATGCCAGGGACTGGTAGGAGGGGGGAAAAGGGAGCTGCTGCTCAATGGGTACAGAATTTCACTCATCCAAGATGAAAAACTTCTAGAGATCTGCGGCACTACATTGTGCTTACAGTTAATAATATTGTACACTTAAAAATTTGTTGACGGTAGATCTCATGTTACGTATTATTTATTACAATAAAGAATTTTAAACTTCTGTGTATCAAAGCATAAGAAAGTGAAAAGACAATGTACAAAACAGGAGAAAATATTTGCAAATCATGTATCTAATAATGGTTTAGTATCTAGAATACATTAAGAACTCTTATAACTCAAAAATAAAAAGACAACTCAATTAAAACATTCCAAACAATCCAACTTAAAAATTGGCAAAAGACTTGAATAGACATTTCTTCAAAGACGATATACTAATAGCCAACAAACACATGAAAAGATGTTCAACATCAATAGTCGTTAGGTAATAATTGTTAGCTTGATGACGATGGTGACAATAATGATGAAGGTGAGGATAAGGACGAAGATTTTAACGGAAATCTCAAGTTGCCATTGTGTCCAGAACCATTTACTGAGGAATGAGTAAAAAGGAATCTGATTCTTTTATTGGAAGCACATTGCTTTGCACCAAAATAAACATAAGCTAAATTACAAAACCAACAATAAGTTATTGAAAGCAGATTTTTTTATTGCTTGTTTTAAAGTTAAATCATTCTGTATCTATAAAGCTTTCCTTATTCTTTAGATACAAGTATGTTTCCAACATTGATAATCCCAAAACTCATGCTATAGCTTAAACCATGCTATGACTAAGTTGTGTCCCCTCCCCATCCCTAACCAAATTCACATGTTGAAGTTCTAACTCCCCATACCACAAAATGTGACTGTATTTGGAGATAGGGTCTTTAAAGAAGTAATTAAGGTTAATTTAGTTCATTAGGATGGGCCCTAATCCAATGTAACTTGTGTCCTCATAGAAGGAGAAGATTTGGACACACATACAGAGAAAGACCATGTGAAGACACATAATACAGCTATCTACAATCTAAAGAAAGAGGGTTTAGAAAAAAATCAACCCTCCCAGTGCCCTGATCTTAGACTTCTAGCCTCCAGAACTGTGAAAAAATAAACTTCTGTTGTATAAGCCAAAAAAAGAAAAAACCCTCCAAACCCAAAAATTAGTCATTAGGGAAATGCAAATCAAAACCACAGTGAGGTGCCACTTCACACCCATTATGATGGCTATAATCAAAAATACGGAAAATAACAAGCTTTAGCAAGGATGTGGGGACAGTGGAACCGACATTACTGATAGGAATGTCAAACAGTTCAGGAACTATGAGAAACAGTTTGGTGGCTCCTCAAAAAGTTAAACAGAATTAACATATAACCACACAATTCCTCTCCTAGATATATACCCCCAAAGACTGAAAACAGGTATTCAAACAGGTATATGTACGCCCAAGTTTATAGCAGCGTTATTCACAATAGCCAAAAAAGAAACAGACCAAATGTCCATCAACAGATGAGTGGACAAAGTGTAGTGTATAACATAATGCAATAGTACTCAGCCATAGAAAATAATGAAGTACTGATACATGCCATATCATCTACATATACATCCACACATACATATACACACATATAAATTTACCACCAAAGAACAAAAGTTATCTAAGCAATAATTACCTAGTAGGTTATACATAGAGAAAAATAAAGTTACTCTATAATGTATATAATATAGAGCCAATCAACAATAATTTTCATCAAATGTTTGTATCATTTTACTTCCAGGCAGATTTCTAAAACTAAGGACCCCATATCAAACACAAGTCTGCATTACAGAGAGGGCAGAAAGCCACTAACATAGACCTAGTAGTGAAAGCCTATGTTGAAATCTATCTGACAAAGACATTTAAGTTCAATATGGAGATGGTCTGGAATGCCCTAAATCCACACCAGATGCAATTACTGTCATGATGTAATGACTCTTCACTCCCAACCATGGCTGATTTGCTAGCTACAGAGACACACACAAAAGTATATCTAAATTCTGTCCATTAAATTACTACAGTGTGCTTGGTCAGGGCGATACACAGAAAGGAGTTTGACTTTCATTACATGCTCAGAGCTCCACTTCCACTTAGGATGTGAAAGGTCACAAAAGACCACCTTTCTACTGCAACAGCAAGAAAACAATGTATAAGCTAAGAATATCTTATTTTCCTTAAAGCTATCTAAGAGTTGTGCAAGCAAAAAAAATTTAATGGACCAAATTCCAGTAAGGAATGTACCCGTCCTGGGTGAGCCAAATCAGCGGTGACCACTTTATTCCCTGGGAGCAAGAACTGACAGAGAAGCATGCTGGCAATGAATTTTGCAGGGAAAAGAAAAAACCAGTGTAAGTCTTTAACAGCTAAATGAAGGCTGTCTACCTAGATGACCATCTCAAAAGAGCCAAGGGTCAGAGCTAGCCCACCCTACCTGCCAATCTCCCCCACTCTCCAGAATTTTGCTGAGTAAATGCTAATGCCACAAGCCAGAGGCAGATCTGGAAAGCAAAAAGAAAGCTTGTAGACTTTCAGAATTTAGATCTCAAAGTTCTACTGAAAGGAGCATTTGAAACAAGAGTTGAATCCAACTAACTAAAGCACTATCTCAGCTCAACTTCTGATTATACTGAGAGACAAGAGGGTGTTATTACCACCTACTTCAGTCTCTACTGTTCTTTTATAACATAACATAACAACATCACATCACATCACATCTAGCCTACAGTTTCAAAGTTTTACAAGACATGAAAAAGCAGGAAAAGGTGGCCTTTAATCAAAAGAAAACAAAACAAACCCTGTCAATAGCAGATCCACAGATGATCTAGATGTTAGAATTACAAGACAGAGACATTTATAATTTGTTAAAGAATTTAGAGGAAAACATGGACAAAAATGGGTGAGAAGAGGGAGAATTTCGACAGAGAAATAGAAGCTCTAAAAAAGATCCAAATAGAAATTTTACAATAAAAAAAAAGTTGAAATTGATTCATTGGATGGTCTTTACAGGAAACTGGGGTACATTAGAAAAAAAGATAGATGAACTCAAAGACTGGTAAATAGAAATGATCCAAAATGAAACACAAAGGAAAATTAAAAACAGAAAGAGTGCCATAGACCTGTAGGAACATAGTCAAGAGTCCAACATACATTTAACTGGAGTCCTAGAAAGAAAAGAAAACAGTGCAGAAGAAATACTTGACAAGATAATGGCTGAGAATTTGCCAAAACATATGAAACACATGAACTACAGCTCCGTAAAGGTCATCGAAACTTAGTATGATAAAGAAATAACCCAGTATGACAGAGAAAACCACACCTAGGCAGATTAGGGTCAAACTGTCACAAATCAAAATACTTAAAAATATTAACAGCAGAAAAGGGGAATTCCCCAGCGGTCCAGTGGTTAGGACTCGGCACTTTCACTGCTGGGGGCCCGGGTTTGATCCCTGAACAGGAAACTAAGATCCTGCAAGCCGAGCAGCGAGGGCGACAATATAAAAAAATAAAAATAAAAGCAGAAAAGATAAGAATGATGGCTGACTTCTTATCAGAAACAATCAAAGCCAGAAAACAATAAAATGTCATCTTTAAAGGGGTGGCTGAAAGAAAAAACCTGCCAACCTAGCAGTCTATATATATCCAAGAAGAATATCCTTCAGAAATTAAGACAATGTAAAGAGAGACATCTTTGGATAAACAAAAGTTAGAGAATTCATTTCCAGCAGAAGTATATTACAAAAAATTAAAAAACAAAAAAAACACTTCTTCCTGAGAAGGCAATAATCCTAGATGGAAGCCTGGCTCTACAAGATGGAATGAAGAACATAAGAACCAATAAATATAAATGACAATTCTTTAAAATATATTTTTAAAATTTCTTTTAAAATTGATTAAAAAATAACAGTGCACATTGGGGTTTATAATAAAGGTAGAATTAAAACATAATGGGGTGGGCAAATAGAATTATACTGTTGCAAGGTTCTAACTGTTGTAAGGTACATGAAGAGGAATAATTGTGTTTCAATATAGACTGTAGTAATAGTAATAGGCTAAGGATGCATATTGTAATCCTTAGCAATAACTGAAAAAGAATACAGGGAGGTATAGCTAAAAAGCCAACAGAAAAGATAAAAATGATTACCAAAATACTCAATTAGAAGTAGTCAAGAAAGGAAAAATAAATGACAAAGAACAGATGAGACAAATAAAAAATAAAGAACAAAATAGTAGGACCAGGGTCTGTTAACTTTTCGTGTAATGGCCCAGACAATTAATATTTTAGACTTTGCAGACCATACAGTCTCTGTCACAACTATTCAATCTGCCATTGTAGCATGAAAGCAGCCATAGACAATATATAAATGGTCATGATTGTGTCAAAAACTTTAGTTACAAAAACAGGCTGCTGAACTTTTGTTACTATTATATCAATATCAGTTCATTAATTGTGACAAAAGTAACTTAAAAAAAAAAACAAACAGGCCAAGAGCCAGATTTGCCTGTAGGCTATAAGTATGCCTGCTTTGTGGTAGACTAAACCCAACCATATTAGTATTGCATTAAATATAAATGTACTAAACACTCTAATGAAAAGATAAAAAATTGTTAAACTGACTAACAAAATATGACCATAAAATATGCTTCTGATACACTAATTTGACATATACGGACAGGTTGAGAATAAAGAATGGAAAAAGAGAAAATTCCCTGGCAGTCCAGTGGTTAGGGCTGTGCGCTTCCACTGCAGGGGGCATGGGTTCCCTGGTCGGGGAACTAAGAGCCCGCATGCTACGTGGCACGGCCAGGGGGGAAAAAAAAAGAATGGAAAAAGATATACCATACCAACATTAATCATAAGAAAGCTGATGTGACTCTATTAATAACAGACAAAGTAGACCTTAAGATAAAGATGACTACCAGAGAGAAAGTGTTAACAATTCATCAAGAAGATATAATAATCTTAAATATTTATGCACCTAATAGCATAGCTTTAAAATACACGAAGCATAAGTTGACAGAACAAAAACTAAGTGCCTAAAATTGAGACTATGTTGCTCTTACTAGTTGGAAGTTTGAGGGACTGATATTTTCTTCCCAATAAAATCATGCTTTCTGTCTAGCATGAAAATATTCACATAAGAAATATTTTTAAACAAATCATTCTTATCAGTCTATTAATAATGAAGAGACCGCATGTCAAAAGTATCTTTTAAATTATAAAAGCTGCTTAAGTACATGTGATAATTTAAAATGATTCTGAATGTGAATTAAAGATTACAAATATAAGAAAAATTCAATTGGAGAAGTTGTATCATTAGAGTAAAATGGTAACATCCAAATACTTAAAGTCATGTTGACTTCTGGGTCAAGATAGAAAGGGGGATGCTTTAGTCTGTCATTCCTGCTGCCCAGTGAAGAAGAATGACAACCTGTTGGAATAATCTTAGTTCAGTCTAAATTAGAAAATTTTTACTGTAAGATTAGTTTCCAAAAATTTAGTCCTCCAACCTAATAAAGATAAGTTAAACGGGGGATTCTTGGCCAAAAAGTATGGATTTCAAGAGACTAACTCCATAAAATAAACCTTCAACTTTCTGAATTTCAAAGGCATCTATAATGTAGAGTCAAAACATCATACGCCTCATTATTATATTTGTTATAAATTCCCTTGCCGTTTTCTTTTCTATATTGTCAATGTTAAGTTCCTTAGCCTCTCAATGCTAATTAATAGAATTCTACTATTTAGCCTAGCGAACGCTCCTGGTAAGAAGAATCTCAGAAAGATGAGAAGAAAATTTCCCTCTTACTCTACAGCTGTGAAAAGTAGACAATATTCTTGGTTAGAAGCTTGTCCTGAAGTGAACTGAGAATATTCACAGAAGAGTCAATGTTACTACACCCTGTCAAGTGCGGAGACGTGCGAAAATGTATGATCCTATTCTGTTTTCTGTTTAACAAAATGGTCTTTTAAGATTATCAGCACCTCAAAGATTATTGTTAAGAGGTGTAAAATGTACCCTATAATCAGGGTGACTGTATAATTTTTTATACGTCAGGATATTTCTGAGCAAGAATAATTATACCTGTTAATAATTAAACCAGACCAACAGGCATAAACCAGGATAGCTTTGGACACACCAAAACACCTAATCACTCTTCCTACAACCTCAAAATTCTACAGTGCTAATCATTTGTTTTACCTCACAGGTGTTTGCCCTAATACTATTTAAATTGACATCTCCATTTCCTGGAAGGTATAAATATCTATGACATTTCTTTAAGTCAGAAGATGAGTTGGGGGATATGCTTCTCCCTTTATCCATAAAAGTATAGTAAAACCTATGATTATTTTAGATTCTCTATTCAAAGAAAGGATTTGAGAGTGTGACTCATTGAAATTCATAATAATTTAATTCCAGGACGTCAGACTTTACATCCGATATCTCTAAGCTCAAATAAGAAAGCAATCCGTTATTAGTGGTATCCTAAATTTATAGAGCAAACACTGGGTTAACCTCAACAGAAATCTCATTCTGAAGGGGTCTCAGAGATAACCCCATGACTTATCTTTATTGGTCAAGACACCAGTAAAATAAGCAAACGTTCCCTTGCACTGATGGTCTCTGGTAGGATATGGGAGACTTGTTTACTCTCTCAAATTTAATCAAATGGGATTATTATGTGAATATACAAGGTCTTCCATTTTTCCCACCAATTTAAAGAACATCTAAACTTAACTATCTTAAATATTCTCCTACATAACCACAAGGTATTAGAACAAATACTTGCTCCCCCCTGCCACTCAAAAAAGCACATCTATGACAAATTTTTCATCTAAATTATATTGTATTTGACTCAGGAAGAGACTTTACAGTATTGGACACAACCAGTAAACTGATTTGATTTTACACTCAGATCAGGTGGCTGGATATTTAAGTTATAATTTCAAAAAAATTTTTAAGAGAATGGACATGTAATTTATTTTTAATTTGTGTGACGTTTTAAATTAAAATGGCAGTGAAAAAAATTTTTAAAGAGCAATCAGTCTATATTTAACATATGTCATTGAAATCTCTTTCATTTTACAGATTCATGAAATTTCTTACATATAGAAATTGGCTATGGGACAACACCAAGTAAGGAATACAGTTCACAGAACCCCAGTGCTATGTTTACCTAATTTGCAAATGTTGTTTTAAGAATTTAAAATACGACTTCTCTGGTGGTGCAGTGGTTAAGAATCCACCTCTCCATGCAGGGGACACGGGTTTGATCCCCGGTCTGGGAAGATCCCACATGCTGCGGAGCAACTAAGCCCACGCGCCACAACTACTGAGCCCACACCCTGCAACTACTGAATCCTGCGTGCCTGGAGCCCATGCTCCGCAACAAGAGAAGCCACCACGAGAAGCCCATGTACCACAACGAAGAGTAGCCACCACTCGCTGCAACTAGGTAAAGCCTGCATGCAGCAACGAAGACACAATGCAACCAAAAAGAAAAATTAAAAAGAAAAAAAAGAATCTAAAATGAAACAAAAAGTACTATCCAGCATTTTGCAAATTAGCATATCTATACACCCACAAGATGCTTGTGATTGATCTTCACAAAGATATTAAAAATGCTAAAAAAAATTTCTAAAATATATGCATATATTAGTATAATTTTAGCATTAATTTTAAAATTAATAAACAGAGCATCAACTACATAGCAACATACCTATTAGCCAATTAAGACCACAGAAGTTTTCTACTTTTACTTAAAACATTACCAATAGTTCTTTCAATAAAGAGGAGGTCAACAATACTGAATAAATTTTAGTTTAGACATAGTTATTAATTTGGCATTTGGTACCCGGAAAAATCAATGCTGAAGTGACTATAGAATCTTTTTTTTTTTTTTTTTT